>NC_056737.1:325816129-325828629 GCF_019279795.1 Protopterus annectens
ACATAAACAAAGAAGCATGCTATAATAAAATTGCAAAATTTGCTACAGACTATTCTCTTAGGACTCATCACTGTTATAATTAAAAAAAACTTTCCCATGGCTCAAAAACTACAATACCAGTCTGAGAATATACTGGCTCTTATCAACATTATTCCCCCCTATTCCAGCAACCGTACTCTTCGTTCATCAAATAAATCACTGCTTCAGGCAACCAAATTTAGTAATACTTCAGGAGATGCTTTATATTCATCCCAGGTTGCAAAAGCCTGGAATGCACTTCCCACTAACATTATATCCATCCCCAACCTTAACCAGTTCAAACAATTACTCAAAATTAATCTAACTAAGTCATTGCAGTGCTCTTGTAGCAGTCCAGGCTAATGAGACGCACCAGGTATCCTATCTCCCTCCTATAAAATGAACTCTTGTGCCCTAATTTCCGATCATTTTTCTTCACGCTATTAATCTCAGTCAGCACCACCTCTCATGGGTAGCGCCTACACACCCTTAAGTACTCTCATCAAATCAACTGCCCAGCAGCATCTCTTGTAGGATCTTATAGTCTCTGCTAGCACAGTCTGTTTTCATCTTTTGTTTAAAGTTTATACTATGTTAAGAGTCTTTGTATAATGATGCATGTTTTGTCCTGATTCTTAGTATTTGAATGCGTATAAGTGATCATTTGTAATTTTTGTAAATTAGACCATTGATACATGTGAAACATACAATTTTTTTGTAAATCAGACTAAATATTTTGCTGATTGCATGTCTTTATTTCTATGTGGAGCTTTTCTCCCCAGGCCTCTGCTGAAAATGGGCCACCACCCAGTCAGACTTTCACGGTAAACAAATGTAAAATAAAAACAAATAAAAGTAAAATAAAATATTCCTTTAATGTTCCAGAGATCCATTTGGGTCAGGAATGGAAGCTTCTGATATTTCAGCTTTTCTGGTACATTAACTGTCTGCAGTTACTTGGTCGCGAGGTTACTAATTTCCAAAATTCTAGCATTTCTATTAAAGAGAACAAACCTACATTTCTTAGCATTCCAAACAAAAGAAAATCCGTTTAACACTAAAGTTAATCCTAAAAATAATTTCTGTGTTGCAGTGGTGTCCAGTTTGTAATACATCCAAGTCCAGACATAATAACACACTGCATTACGCTTTCAAGGGATACGTATTCAGGACTTCAAGTACTACTGTAACAGAATCTGATGGCCTCATCACTATCCTACACTAATGCTACTTCCTGTTATGCTTTTTAAGAACAGGCAAGCACCTCTTTTAATCCCCTAACAACACATCTTTGGTACTGCTGCACAAGGAAGGTAGGGGAAGCATTAATGTGGATATATTACTCTCTCCCCCTTCCAAAGCATAATATAAACAAAGTTACCTTAGCATACACTAAATACAGTCATATTAGGAACTTACCATAGCTGTAGACATTTGAGTGCATTCACTGTTGCAGTAATTACTCTTGGGAACTTCTGCCTCAGAAGGCTTTACAGCCGGCCCAACTTCTAGAGCTTTTCATCCTTCTCTCTTGGCTAGACAAATGCTCTCCCATTTGGACATCAGTGGTATAAAAGCCACATTGACCTGTGCCATCTTCAGGTCTTTCTAGCCCTGGATTATTAATTTATGGTTGTCTGGTGCCACAGTACTGGCTTCTCTGGTGACAGTGGTCTCCATGGAAGCTTTCCAGCCAGAAGGCCTGCCTCCCTAAGCTGCTTCTCCAGGTTCAATGTCAACCTTGACAAACGAAGGCACTTGGTCAGGGGAACAGAGATGAAAGGAAGGAAGAAGAAAAGGTGGCTAGGGAACCCACCCCTCCAAACGATGTACACGGGGTTTGTGAAAAGAGGGGATGAAGGGAAGAAATGGATACTGCAACAGTGTGTCTACTAATTATGCTAAGCTCCTAACATGTCTGTACTATAGTCATCATATAATTCACTGTTGCAAGGCTAGTGGGTGGTTTGCCCTTTAGAAGACAGAGTTTTAGGAGTCCCTGAAGAACAGCCATGGTAAACCCTGTGTTAGCCCCAGATACAATACCCACATTGTAGTGATTGGAAAAAGAACAGAAAGATGGCCAAGTAGCTACTTCTAGGATGAATTGTGTATTAACCTTCCCCAGGAAAGCAGTGGTGGCTCCAGTGGATCTAGTGAAATATGCCCTAACATGCCCAGGGACAATCTTGCTGTAAATGGAATAACAGAAGAAGATGCAGTAGGCTAGCAAAGGGATAGCAGTGAGCTAGCAGTAGGCTAGGTATCTGAATATGGTCTGTTTGCAAACTGGTTTCACCTTCCTGTATTTAGCAAATTGAAGGGGCAACTGATCAGATTTACTGATTTGCTTTACTCTGTCTAGGAAAAAATCTCAGTTGCACACCCAAGGAATGTGATATTCTTTCCTCCTTGCTCTGGAGTTATGAAAATACAGTCCTGGTTCAGTGATAATTTTCTTGCCAAGGGGGTACCACTGTAGATGAGCTAAGATGGCTGAAGTGCATGCCTTAACTGAAGTATTAGATACTCTAGTTTTGCAAGGGTCTGAGAAGTATGTCAGGATCAAAGCCACAGTTGCTGCATTTGGGTCCTGATCACTTTTGCGGCACCAAAGGATGAATCCTTTCTAATAAGCTAACTGTGCTTTCCTTGTGTTTGGTTTCCTAGTCTCCCTCAGAATGGAGATCATGTCCTCTGAAAAAAATGACATTGGGTTAGGATGAATAAGTGACCCCTTTTTCTATGTCAAAAGATTCACATGCTGAGGCAAGCGGAACAATTCTGTACTTATCAAGTTCAGCAGAATGAAAAATCAATGTTGCCTATGTTAAAAGGGTGATATGAGCAGCATTTCTGGTTGTCCTACTTTACTTTCTGCAAGAGCTTGTGGATTAAGTGTATTAAAGTGCTTAGTAGCCTAGGCACTGAGGCTGTGTAAGTCAAGCACTTTCCCTTACAGTTGTTTCTATCCCAACAGCCTTCTCCATTAGCAGGTTCAGGACTGACTCCTAGTATTTCAGCATATGGGTCTGACATTTAAGGACCCTGAAGGCCAGAGTAGCAGAGGTGCATGTTTTCTTCTCCAATCTGTGTAGACTGTAGCTCTCCTTGTCAGTGGGTAGTATATTCCTGCCAGGATCTGTAGTAGTTCCCTGCTGGAATTCACAAGAACACACAGATGGCTCTGTCAAACAGTTCTTATAAAATACTGATTCTATAAAATGGTCAGGCTTCCTCAGATCAATGGGTTGGGAATCTGACTTCTAGGAGGCATAAGCAAAAGCTTCTTCCAAGGTAGCTTTAAATGGAAGGATGGCTAATGCCTTGGGCTGAAACAAACCTGGAAGCTCCACCTACCTTTCCTGGAACTAGGAAAATTTCTTAGCATCCCATTTGAACTATCCCTCTTTCTGTGAAAGGCTTCCCCAAATGAGACATCATCTGAGGAAGATATAGATGATAAGGGGTCATCAGTTTAAGAATCATACAGGTAGGAGGAGACATTTGGTTTGTAAAGGCAAGTGTTAGAGGTATCAGAATCCTCAGGTGGCAAAGATTCCCTTATTCTTTTCAGAGAATAAGCCTCTGACAGTGACTGCTCTTGAGAGTCTAACTGCCTACTTCTCAGAAATTCCATAGCATCATGACAATCCTGAAACATTATTGTCAGGAAGTCTGGGATGGGAAAGGGAAAAAAGACCCATTCAGCACTGGCTGTGGCAAGCTAGCAGATGTCTATTTTGGTTTGGAATGTATTGGTACAGGTTTGGAGGCGAAGGCCACTTTGAAGAACTTGGGTCATGGTAGAAAACTTAAGACCTTAATCCAAATACCATTTACATCCTTGCAAACAATGAGGAGAAAGTGCTCTCACAGTCTGTAACTATAATCTGGATGTAAGAACCTAAGGCCTACCAAGAAGTCTCTGAACGGACAGACAACAATGTGCATTTATCTTGGGAGGATGTGCCCACATGAGAAACTATGACAGCTTCCAGAGGGGATTATGCCACAGGCCTCAGTAGTACCAGATGTCAAATTCAAAGACACCTTGCTTTACCAAGTGCCATTGAGACCAGGGGTCCTTCAGATTAAAATGAATTGTCATTGGCCTCCTGATGTTTCTTATCTATGGGGCACTTCTCTGAGTATTTCTTTTTTTTTTTTTTCCCTACAGGATGTCTGCAGTGGGCCTGGTTGATGACATGTCAGTCCTGGATCAGATGTGCGACGTCTTTTAAAAAAGTTTTTATTGGATTTTCAATTTGTAAAATAATCACAACAATATTTACAGTCAAGAGATTTATGAACATAATAAATGAAAAAAATTCAACTAAACATCATACATAAAATAAAAAACAACTATTTACAGGAGTGTCCATTAACCAACAAGTCATTCAAGTTATTATACATTACATTAAATCTAAAATGCAGTTATTTTTGCTTGTCAAGCAGATCTCTAAGTTTTGTCCATGCATTATTGCTGTTGTTGTTGTGTCTTTCAGCTTTTCCTGGTTAGGGGTCGCCACAGCGGAACTCCAGTCCGCTAATGATTGGCAGTAGATTTTTACGTGCCGAGTTGCCGACCCTGATGCACAACCTTCAACGAAGGTACGCCCATTCACGCATGTCTCCACACAGAAGACGCTCTAGCTGAGAATCGAACAGGACAACGTCTTACTGTGGGGTGACAATGCTACCGCAGCAACACCACTGCAGTTTGTACATGCATTGTAGCAAGAGGTAATCCTGGTTGCTCTTGGCTTAATTGTAATGATTTCCAGGTGACAGACTTCAATTGCAAGATTTAAGTAGTCCTGGAGAGTTTTCACTCTCCACTTCATTGTCCTCTGCTTAAACCTGGTACAATACGGACAATTAGGCATGACTTGCACATGCCCCAGCAAAATAAAAATGTACTGTGAAATTCTTTATGGGAGATTTGTTGACTATAATCAGCAAAATTATTAACTACTTCAGAATCTGACATCTAGTCTTAATGCTCAAAAGCTAAAACAAGCTAACCTACACAAACAACAAAAACAGATAAGAGATTTTCTCTAACGAGGGTTCTTATTTGAACTCTGGAAGCCAGACCACATCAATGGACTGATTATGCAACACAATCCGATCAATCTTGAGTGAACTCAAAATAGCTTAGGCCAATGATCCCTACAAGCTCTCAACCTCTTAACTCAAGAACTCTGGACAAAGCCAAAAATAATGGGGGGAACAAAGATCCAAAAATAGGGGCAAATTTTAAATATTGTGCTTATAAACTGATAAAGTTACTAGAATAAAAGGTTTTGCACTAGCATGCATTTTTCTGAAGGATATGAAGTCTGAAACTTAAATGTATGTCATTATTTAGTGACGTCAGTCTTCACACCAAAAATAGAAGTAAAAAATCTGGATATTCTGCAAAAATCTGAAAAGTTAAGAGTTATGGGCCTCCATACTACCAACAGAACCCTGAAATTCAAGTGGAAAGTTGTCCAACCAGCCAGCAGGAGGAAGGGAGAAAAGCTCTTGAAGTTGGGCTTGCTGTCAGACATTACGTGGCAGAAGCTCCTAAGATTCATTAGTGTAACAGTGAATTATATGATGAACATTATCCTGTTCTTCCTCTTCTACAAGAGAATGGAACTGTAACTATTACTTAAAGCATCTTTCTGTGCAGTGGCATTATTTATGCCAAGTGTTCTACTAAACTTCTACACATACCTCTCAATGTCCTTAATTTTTAGGGACATCTCTAAGTTTGTCTCAGAATTTTATTCATCCTCTCATCAAATTAGAATTTTTTTTGTGAGTAGGTAGTGATTGCAGTCACTAAATACTGACAATAATTACAATTACAGAATTCTATTACTTCAGAAAGTACATGTTAATTCACATTCTATTTTCCTATCAACTTTCTAAATTAATAGTACCAGTATTTAAAGTATTTAATAAGTTCTCCTAATTTGGTGTCTTTTTGCCTAATTATTCTTTGCTTTGTCCCAATTTCTGATGGCAAAAGACTGAGATCTATGCTTCTAAATCACAGAAATTAAAGCAAATCTACTAGTTATTAAAACTGGTTAAATTGGAGCTTGCACAAAATGTGGCAGAAAGTTTCTAGTTATGCATAGTACTGGAATGTCTTAATTTCATGCTAGCACAGTGAAGGAAGTATTGTTTTTTTAATAAATCACTTTAGAAAAACTGCAACATCTTAGTTGTTGATGGTATGGGTTAGAGAAAAAAAATAAAACTGTGCTATTTATTATATACCAACAGAATATAGAAATAGGTCACTGCTAATAAAGTAAGGAATGTATAAAGGAAGCAAGCAAAGAGGTTAAACAGTGAAGACTATGGATATAGTTTTCCTTCTGATTTTAAACTATATGTAATTCACATGTTAGTAAAGACAATGAACAATTAGTATGAGATGCTACGATGTTAACAGACAGAAAACTTGGTTTGTATTCCACCTCAGTCACTTGTCCTTCTGCCATGCCCCTCCGGCTGTTCAAACAAACTGAACAGAAAACTTGGTGCAGATTCTATTTTATATCACTTCTGGTTGCAAAAAGTTGCTGATTTAGATTATGTGTTGATGTTGTAAATTAATGAAGTAACATAGGGGAAAATGTACCTGTCCCTTTTCTTCATCCCTTTCTGAAGCAGTCTTGTAGCTTGTCTTTAGTGACTGCCCTCACTCCAGGCCCTCACTGTTTACAGCTGTTACTTAGCAACATCATGTAGTTGTATAGAATTCACATTTCAAAGTAAGGGAAATACAATTCTGCTTCCTTACAGTGCAGCTAAAAGTTTCTGGAATTTAGATTCCAATTTTAAATGCTTAGTATTTTTTTTTTAATCACTGCAACCTGAAATATGTTCCCTCAAGTAACAGTGTAAAATGGTCTGCAAGAAGCAAAACTGGAATTACAGTCAAACCATGAGTATGTGTCTGAGAATAACACCAGTGAAAGGGCATGTATAAAAATGCTGCACACAGAAAGAAACAGATGAAGGAAATGATCCGTAAGTGACATGAGGGATAGAAGTGCTGGGATATTCAAATAATTAAGATTAGAACCATGTGAAACTAGAGATATTTTAGTATTTTTTCAGGTTTGCATGTCTAAATGTGTGTTGTATGTCTTACTGTAACTTTCCTAACAGTAAGTTATTGAAAGGAGAAAAAAGCAGTCCGTAGTGCAAGAACAACAAATACAGGAAATAAAAACTAGAGTGGAAGCAGGCTAAACCACTTTCAGATTAGTTTAATTATGTACATGTTCACAGTTTCAGAAACTTTAGTTCTGGATTCTACATGATTTAAATCCTTTATGGCTCAGTAAACATTGACAAAGGAGGGGTTGAAAAAATCAACCAGATGAGGTGGAATAAATTGCTAGTTCTGCAGTCTTTTATCTACCCAAGCAATGTATGTAACATCCACGTCTGCAGCAGGGTTTACTCTGAAACTTCTCAAGACTCCTCCTACTGCACGCTTTTGAGAGCAATCTACTAGATAGGCAATCAATTGCCTTTGCCAAACAGCAGCATTAAACCATGTTCAAGTTCAGCAGGAAATTAAGTGAAGTGTTACTGCAGTGGAATTTTAAAATTATCCATAAGGCACTGCAACGTAAACGCAGACAGGGCAATATGGGAACATCTCATACTGTCACAGTGAGCATTCTGCCAGGTGCCCGATGTATGTTTGATGAACCAGTGCAGGTTAAAGTCAATGGTCTTTCCCCTAAGCAGGAGGTTACCTTAAAGGCCACCCTAACAGATGAAACTGGGGAGACATACAGGTCTTTTGCATACTACAAGGCAGATGAAAATGGTGAGCTGGACCTCAACTGCAGTGCAGCCAAAGGTGGGAGCTACTCTGGAGTTAAACCTATGGGGCTGTTCTGGTCTCTTGCCCCACAAACTCCCTTTAAAAGACTGATGAAGAAAAATGTATTGTCCCCTTATTATGTCAGTATTGAGGTCTACAACAAGGCTGATCTGCCTCTAGCTAAATGCATAAATGAGAGGTGGTTTATAGGTGAAGGGGTCACAAGAACACTGGTAAGAGAAGGACAAATAAGAGCAACACTCTTTCTTCCTCCTGGTAAGTTGAATTTGCTTTTATTTATTTGTTTGTTTTTTTTAAGCTTCTTTTGAAGTGTCATGTGTAGGTGTGATGTTATACAAGTCTACAGCAGTATTTTCATTTAATTGTATTACCCCCATCAAAGGTACTGCCATACAGATGCCATGCACCTGTGTCTTACTGCTGGTTTCACAAAATTATACCTATACCATTTTCTGTCACAAGCAACTATATTACCAGTGGTACCATAAAGCAAGTAAGTATTCCTCCGTAAAGGATGCTATTCCACAAACGTCATCTGCCCAGTGCCCACTCGTTTAAGCTGTTTAATAGTGTGCACCGTTTGTACTTGAGATGTTTATCTTACTCTTGCAAACCAGAGTCACATAAAAACAGGCTCACCTGATTTTGTTGTTATTTATTCTGGCCACTCATTGTGTAGTAGGACAGTCTATAGTCTACAGTGAGCAGTCTACAGTGAGTTTTAACACATTATCTCCAGCACTACATCTAAGATGGCAGAGGAGAATTTTCCAGAGATAAATCTTTAGCAGTTTCTTTCCAGTGTGCCCAGCCACTGATGTCAGGTGTACATGGTGGTTAATGAAACATATTAAGATGCCTCTGGAAAAGCCATTCTATTGAGCTAGAGGGATAAAACCCTGACATGGACCAGGTGTCCCACATTTGATTACAGGGTTGGGGCTCTTGATTGCAAAGCTGGGTGGATGAGCCTGCCCATTCTTGGGGGGGGGGGTCCCAGACAGCCCAGGCTACTGATCCTGACATACTGACTACTGAAGGACAGGAATGTTATCATAAGAGCAGAGGTCAATGCAGTAATTATATGGGCATGACCACACAAGCTTTTGACTGTAGTCCCTGTTAGCCATGTGAAGGAACTTGCATAAACTAATAGAGGGGCATAGGAGGTTCCATTGATGACATAAGTGCCCAGTCAGCAGCTAAGGGGAGAGGTTAGGCCATTTATAGAAATGTGCTTTTGTTGGCTGAATGCAAGTAAGAGCGCCAAACATTCTGATATCTGCCTGGATAACAGTCCCTCTAGAAGGCTCTTACCTTATGGGATCTGAGGTGAACTCCTTACCCCTAGGGAATGAATGGGCTTGAGCTTAACAGGGATTGGTCTGGTGGGTAATAGACAGTGGGATGGAAAACAGAAAAAAAAAAAGATGCTATGGAAGACCCATGTTCTATTACATCCATTAAAGTATTGCATCTACACCGTCTCTATCCTTGTCCCATTGTTTTATTGCTCTCTGAATTACTGTGTACTACTGCTATACGTAATGTATCACAAGCCCCTTCCACCCTCTCTGTGAAGTACATATCCACAAGTCCATCTTTAACCCTCTTCTTTCCAACTGGCACCCTTGTCCTTTTATCATTCTCTGTCCTTCCACTTTAAATGCAGTCTAACTCTGTGCAGTGAAACAGTGTGGTACATCCAAAATGAATCCATCTTTTCTTTTCTCTCTTCTGATGTATAGTTGCCCATGTATTAGACTCTGGCATAAATACCTTATAGTGTTTCCCTACAACGTTTTCCTAGCACTTGCTATACATATGACAGTACAATTCCCAACCACACCAACTCTATTTACTGCATGTGTTTCTTTCTTAAGAAATTTAATGGAAATTAAAGTAATATAATTATCATATAAAACAGAAAAAAATATATTTAACACTGGAATAGTTTCCTTTCTGCAATAGTTTTATGGATCTAACAGGGCTGATGTCCTATTTAACTCCCTTCTTATTAAATTACTGTACAAGGCAGGGGTTGAGGGACTGTCAACCCTCATAAAGATTATTACTAAACAACAGTTTGCAACAATAAAGCATGGCTGTTGCAGCAAAATGGTGTTAAGCATCATTACGGTTCATAAGTAGGTACTAGGCTATCTGCCCAAGGGCATTTATAAGCCTAGCCAGAGTATGTTGGCTTTCCCGCCCCATTTATTAATTAACTGATCCTCTGTCAAGCAGAGCCAATGAAGTGATCCCAGGGGTGTATTTTCTGTTACCCATCCACTCGTCAAGGTTTCTCTTGAAGAGTGTTAGTGAGAGGCTCTGCCTAATGTAGTTTGGAATTTTGTTCCAAAGCATGGGGACTCTCTGTGACAGGAATCTATCCCTCCAGCGTGGCTCGCAGTGACTTGGATTTCTTTAAGTGGAGCATGTCCATCAGTTCTGAGTTGGATATGACTTTGTAAGTCAGGCAGAGATCGCCACTGAGTACAGCCAGAGTTTTTTCAGTCGGGCTGCATAGGACATATGTTTGAGGCCAGTAATCCTCTTGGTGAGGTACTTTTGTGGTCTTTCTAGCTGTTGGAAGTGTCTTGTGAGGTACATCCCAAATGGGGCATTGTACTCTATGATGGGTCTGATGAGTGACGAGTAGAGGGGCACTATAACCTCTTTATTTCTAGATGCAAACTCTTTAGTAATTAGATGGGCCA
Organism: Protopterus annectens; assembly: GCF_019279795.1. Classification (NCBI taxonomy): domain Eukaryota; kingdom Metazoa; phylum Chordata; order Ceratodontiformes; family Protopteridae; genus Protopterus; species Protopterus annectens. The sequence continues at coordinate 325,826,738 of NC_056737.1, forward strand.
CATAGAAGGATTTCCTAACTACTTTGGCAATATGATTGTCAAAGGAGAGATTACTATCTACCTGGGTCCCCAGATCTCTTATTACCTCTTCTGTATTAAGGGGGCTGCCACCTATGTGGTAATTCGTGGGTATTTTGTTTTTCCCAGACGGGATGACTATGCATTTTTTGGCATTTAGCTTGAGGCCATGACTTTGACACCAGGTGTCCGTCTCAGTAAGGCCCTTTTGGAGGATGTCCGTGTCAGCCAGAGAGTCAATTATGGCTCCCAGTTTGCAATCATCAGCGAACTTGGTTAGCCATAGTCCTCCTGTGTTTGCCTGTACTTCTGAGAAGTATATGCCAAACAGTAGGGGTCCCAGGACCGAGCTTTGCGGGACACCACTTGTGACTAGTTTAGAGCCGGACCTGGAGCCCACTATTCTTACCATGTGAGTTCTGTCTGTAAGCCAGTTGGCAACCCATCTCGTGGCATAGGGGTTTATGTTCAGGCTGGTGAGTTTTTCTGTAATACCCGAGTGGGGAATGGTATCGAAAGCCTTGGCAAAGTCAAGGTAGGCTGTGTGAACCACCTTTCCCTCGTCTATGGCCTTGGTGACTGTCTCAAAGAAGTCAACCAGGTTTAGTAGGCATGATCTGCCCTTAACAAAGCCGAACTGGGTCAGGTCAAGTGTTTGGAGGTTCCCAATGTCTTTGTTAATGAGTTCCATGGTGATGCGCTCTATAGCCTTGCAGACCAGGCAAGTCAGGCTTATGGGACGGTAGTTACCAGGGTCAGTTGTGGCCTCTCCTTTGTGGAGAGGAATAACTGGTGCTGTGCACCATTCTGTGGGCACGTAGCCTGTGGAGAGGCTGAGGTTGAACAGCGTGTTTAGGTGGGGGGTTAGTTCATGCTGTAGTTCGTGCAAGACGTAGCCTGGGACACCATCTGGCCCCATTGATGCTGTGTTTTTGGCTTTTGAAAGGACTGTTTTCACCTGTGCGTCTGTGATTTCCAGGACACTGCACTTTTCCGGTATTGTTGTGGGGCCTTTTGGGGGTGAAGTTTGCACTGAATCTATCTGCCAGGATGTTGGCAATATCAGTAGGTTCAGTATATTTTGTGCTATTTTGCACTAGTTCAGTGCATATCTGCGAGTTGCCACTTAGATTCTTAACATAGCTAAAGAAGGCTTTGTGGTTATCTTTTGAATCCTTGGCTATTTTTCTTTCAAAGTTAGCCTTGGATGATTTTATGAGGGACCTTAGTTTCTTACTGATACTGATCAGGGATGTCTTTCCTTCTTGGAATTTGCTTTTTTTCTGAACTAGTTTCCTCCTTCTGTTGTATAGCCTGTTTATGGCAGGGGTCCACCAGACTGGTTTCCTTCTCTTAGAGGAGTGAGTCTTGGTTTTGCTATGGATGGCACGATCCATGCATCCTTGTAGGTGCTCATAGAGTGCATTTGTAAAGGTTTCTGCATCTTGGGCAGCGTTATCTTTTAGCGTGGGGGCTGTGAAACTTACCGCCTCTCTCTTAAGTAAGGTGAAGTTTGCTTTAAAAAAGTTTTTTACTGTGGTTTCCTTAGTTGGGGGTGATGGTGGGGTGTGGACATCAAGAGTGATTAGTTTATGGTCTGATCTAACCAGTGACGGGTTGACCTCCGATATGGAACACCTGTCGCCCATGTTGGTGATGACCAGGTCTAACATGTTTTCACCTTTGGTAGTGAAGTTTACCAGCTGATCCAGGGCATTTGAGTTGATGAATTCCAGGAAGCGCTGGGCCTGGGAGTCTGTACTCGAGTAGTTTTCCCAGTTAATGGTAGGGTAATTGAAATCACCCAATATCAGGGTGTTCGCTAGGACCTTCATGTTTTCCAGTGTCTCCAGAAAGATGGAGTGGTGGTCCTG
>NC_056737.1:325833629-325836129 GCF_019279795.1 Protopterus annectens
CTTCAGAAGCAACACCTAAAAATGATAAGGCAGAGGATTTGCCAACAGAATCAGGGAGCACAGACATAACCTGACAAGCCTGAGCAACCAAGGCCAGGACATACCTGGTCATGTGCATCTGGTAATTAATATCCCTAAAGAGCAAAGTAGAAGCAGTGTAAACTTTCTTACCAATCCTCTCCATTGCTCTGCTAGCCTTATCAGAAGGCAAAAATTTAGAAGGTTTTTCAAAAGAAACTGACACCACAGCAGGATTAGTAGAAGGACATTGAAATAAAAATAGGCAATCCTCCAGACCCTTATAGAGCCTACAAGGTTTCTTATGAGCAGGAGGCTAAGAATCAGGAGACTGGGAAGCAGCAATGACAGTATCCAGCAAGGCAGCCAACACAGGAAGAACTGCCGAAGATTTAGGAGTATCCACCTGAAGCAAATCATAATATCTTCTCTGAATATACGACACTTGAGAAGAATCCCACTTAAAGAATTCTATCATCCTAGCAATTGTGCCCCCAAATGACAATTCCTTGAAAGGAGACTCAGGGTTAACAGACTTCTCTGCATCAGAACCATAAGTCAAAGGTGAACGCATCTGTAAAGAATAGGACAAGACCCCTCAGCAGACAGGGAATCCTCATCCAAGGAATCTGGTTCCCTAAACTATTCAGAAAGGGTAGAGGTCCATGGAGAAGTGGGTACTGAAACTCCTTGAGGAGGCTTTAGGTCAATTAAGGCAGAGAAGAAAGCCATGGGTAAACTCTGGCCATTCCCTTTGTGGATCCATAAGATAAGTTAAAATATGCTTTTGTCTTTTCTAAGAAATGACATCAGCCCTAACAAATACCGGAGGTTCCGATCCTTGGCAAGATTCGAGAAGAGAGCCAGGAACTTCCTCCCTGGTCAATATCTGCAAAAACTCTTTAGGACCCTCTGAGATAATCAACCACTTTTCCCCCTCGACAAACAAAAACAATACTGTTCATGATGATCCTTATGGGGAATCTGCCTTCCACATTGATATTTTCCCCTCCACACTGATATTTTCCCCTCCTGGGTAATATGAATTGTAGGTAGTGATAAAAAATACAAGACCAAGAAGCAAACTTAAAAATAAAAGAAAAAGAAAAATAACCCCAGTGGGGCATTTATCTGGTGTTTTAAAAAGTCAGGCCAGCAACAAAACATTCAAGCCAACTGGCAACAACGGTGTTCGAACTGGAGGCAAAATGAAGTTCTGTGTAGTTGTGTCCATATGTCCCTTTTATGCCCTACATTCTATATGAGGAGCATAAATGTGATGTGTGGAGCAAACAAGATCTTTTTCAAGCTTTTTCATGCTGGTGGAGCAATGGGCTGCCCGGGACAGGACATCCCTTATTTCAAATATACTGCAACAGTGATATAGAAGGACTTCAATGGACTACATATGATATATAGTTGCACTTGTGCGTGTTCATCATGATTGCTTCAATGTTGTTGGTTTCTACATTGTACATTTTCAACATATTCACACAGATCTGAATACATCTGTATATGGCTCTACTTCCAATAAATGAAACTGACTTAACTGAAGACGACTTTACCAAGACGACTTTACTGAGACAACAATACCAAACCATTACTTTACTGAAGGATCACACTACCAAATTTTTTAACAGGCTAAATATGCACTTGACCAACATGGGGAAATTTGCCATTTTCCGCACTGTAGTGCTATTCTGGAGTTGGTATATTTAGTTGGGAGATTTGGTGTGGCGGGTTTGACATACTGCAGTGTGTTCCCTCGTTCCATGTTGGGCAAATGCATACTTACCCTGTTAAAAAATTCAATAATGTAATTATTTGGTAAAGTATTGGCTCAGTGTTGTTGTCTCGGTGAAGTCGTCTTTGGGTAAGTGGGCTTTCGATTATTAGAAGTAGACTTATATATATATATATATATATATATATATATATATATATATCTTAGTTCTTGCTGTCCAAACAGTGTGTGGCAGCAGACATAAATATGCTAAAGCAGGAGCAGTCCCAACAGTGAACCATATGGCATGCTAATGCTTTATGACTTTTTTCCCTGAGGCTTCTCTATGACCCATCTCTGTTTCTGATCAGGTGGAAATTTACCTTAGATATTAAGCCTGTAGCTGGTGAGAAAAATATTAAGCCTGTAGCTGGTGAGAAAAACAGAGACCTAGCCATACCAGAATGACCTCAGAAGTCAGCCAGATGGCTGGCATAGGACCAGGGCATATGTCAGTGTGATTACTGACCTCAGTTTGACTAGCAGCTTAGCTGCTGGGCAGTCACTGTAGACAGTACATGAGTGATGATACTTTCATCTGTTCCCCTATTCTGGGGCAGGAGGGATAGTCCTGGAGGCATATGTGAAGATGAAACCCCATTGAAGACTAGGTTTACCACTGAGAATCTGTCCTGAAAAAGGGGCAGGCTTCTGCAGGATTATGCTGAGGGTTAGTGGTATCCTTACACTAATCCCAGT
>NC_056737.1:325841129-325993629 GCF_019279795.1 Protopterus annectens
ATTGGGGCAAGCAGCAGTTAAGACTTGCTCTTCAACAAAATTACCTGATCCTGCATCTGGGCCTCTCGACATGGCAGTTTGTAAGTAAGCATACTTCTTAAGCTCTTAACACAAGAAATCTGGACAAAGCCAAAAATAATGAGGGGGGGAAACAAAGGTGCAAAAACTGGGACATATTTTAAATATTTCTCTTATAAACTTAAAATATGCTAGACCAAGATGTTTTGTATTAGCATACATTTTCTGAAGCATATGAAATCTGAAACTGAAATGTTTCACTATATAGTGACTTCAGTTCTCAGTGATTTGTCAGAAAAGCAGAAATTTTAGGAGGAAAAGATCAAAATATGAGGCAAAAATCTGGATATTCAGCGAAATTCTAAAAAAATGAGTGATATTTTTAAGTATCTGGGTATTAAAACTGTTAGTTTTTTCTTCCAAGACTATGTAAAAAGTATACCACGCAGGTAAGTGAAAAATAGGGACACTGTTTATATCAAATGCCTGCTTCAAGGTTCATAGGTTGATACTAAGCAGATGATCAGGTTAATCATTGTAGTCTAGCCACTGGAGTTCTCACTGATTGCTACCTCTTTCCATGAGCTTGCACACACACGCACACACTGCAAAGCAAATAAAATCCACTACAAATAACAACATACACTAGTGTCTCAGCAAATAAAGCCATAAAGCAAAACACTTCAAAACCAAATGCCCTGGTCATAGGCGACTCCATAGTGCGATGCAGAGATGACCACCTCACCAGGCTGGACAAGGAGAAGGTCACGGTCAGCTGCTTGTCAGGTGCCAGGATCTGTCGTAGCACGCATGCACTCAAGTCACTCAACCACAATTACCGTTATGACTGTCATAGAACATGTTGCCATGAATGACTTGAGATGCCCCTCTCTGGACTGTATGAAGAAATATATAATTAAACTCTCAGATTATTTGTCTCCAGAAGGTAGTTTCTTAGCCCTAAGCAGCATTCTACCTTCACCCAAGATGATGCCACAATATAGAAAAAAAATGATTGACTTCAAAAATTGGCTTAGCTTCTGGTATCAATCCAGGGAATCCAGTATCTGTCAGTATAGGAAGACATGGTTGACAGACGACAGTGCTTTGCCAAAGATGGTTTTCACTTGTCTCCTCTAGGATTTTAGATACTGGCAAAGGTGTTTGCCTCCCCCTTATAGTGCCTTTTTTAGGCAACATCAGAACAACATTTCCGACTTAAATTACTCCACTCAAGACAAACTCAAGGTTATGCTGCTTAATGCTAGTAACCTAAACAGGAAATTTCACTTTCTGGAAGCACTCCTCACCTTGGAAGATGCTGACATCTGTGCAGTCACTGAGACATGGTTCAAGCCGCAGAGAGAACCCTGGCTGTGCAAGGTTACAATGCCTTCCACAAGTTGAGACCCCAAAACGAGTGTGAAAGAACCAAAGGTGGAGGTGTATCCCTCTTCATTAAAGCCAAATACACCTTGAGATTGTTTAAACAGTATAACTCTCTTGAGCTATGCCAGGTCCAACTAACTATAGGTAAAGCACCCTACAACATCATTGCACTGTACTGAATGTTACTATTACTACATTGGGAAAACTAATTGTCCCTTGAAGGATAGGATTTTGGAACATGTACGTGGCATTAGGAACAAGAAAGAATGTAGTGCTATAGCCATGCACGTAGCAGAGAAAGATTTGACACATAAATTTAAATTTATGGTATTGGAGGTGGTAAGAACTAGTAAGAGGGGAGGTAATATAAGAAATTGAACTGAATCAGCAGAACAAAGATGGATTCTGCGTCTAAAGGCAGATAAGACGCCAGGTTTAAATACTAAGGTTTCATTGAAACCATTCCTTAGAGCCAGACCACTTAAACATTAAGTAACATAAAATAGTTTCAAGTTAATATTTGTCAGTAAATATAATAATAATATATGAATAATAAAATATATACTTTTTTAAATATTGAATATTGTCATATGCATTAATGTCTGTGTGTGTATATATATATATATATATATATATATATATATATATATATATATATATATATATATAAAATTTCTTTATTTATATACATATATATTTTTTTACATACACTTTATATACATTTTTGGGCACTTTTACAATTTAGAGAGATGTAATTGATTTTAAGTAACGTTTTTAATCTTGTGGTACTTTTAAGGTAAACAGATATGAGTTGTTAGATTTGTCACATGCTTTTGAATCACCTATTTAAACAGATGTGTAAGAAGTTAAATTATATGGTCTGATGAAGCGGATTGTTGTCCGTGAAAGTGCTTACCACTGTTAATAAAAGGATTTTATTCAGCTGCGTTGTGTGGAACTATTATTTATGGTCATGTATTGGAGTACACAAATACCCTGTATTAGAGTCCTCTACTAAGGATAACCATAAGGTGTTCTTTAGTTACATCCGTAGCCTAAAAGGTAAGACCCAGATTTGTGCCAAACTTGTAGTTAATGATCCCACATACACAAAACCTATGGACATAGCAAACCTGTTAGCCGACAACTTCAGTGAAAACTTCACTTAACTGTCCCCATCACACATACCCCATGACATTCCTTCCACCTGTCCCCCACCTTGTATCTCTAGAGAGCATGTTATAAATGCCCTGTCTAAGGCCAAAAACACAGCATCTATGAGACCTGATAACATCCTAGGCTGCATCCTACATGGGCTCCAACAAGAATTAGCAACATAATCGGATACTCTTTTCAGTCATAGTCTAAGTACTGGTTTCATCCCAGCTGAATGGAAAATGGCCACCGTTATCCCCTTGCACAAGGGTGTTACTTAAACTGACCCCAGGAACTACAGACCTATTAGTCTTACTAGCCTTATCTGCAAGGCCATGGAGCAAATCATCATGAACCTTATCAACAAAGATATAGGTAATCTCCAAACACTTGACACTACTCAGTTTGGATTTGTCAAAAGGAGATCATGACTGTTAAACCTGGTGGACTAGTTTGTGACAGTCACCAGAGCCCTGGACAAGGGGAAAACAGTGCATATAGCCTACCTGGACTTGGCCAAGGCTTTTGACACTATCCCCCACTCAGGCATTATTAACAAATTTACCCAGCTAGGTATCAACCTTTATATTGTTAGATGAGTCACTAACTGGCTCATTGATAGAACTTATAGAGTCAAAATAGGGAAATCCACCTCCAACAGCAGACCTGTAACCAGTGGTGTTCCACAGAGATCAGTCCTGGGACCTCTACAGTTCAGAATCTGTTTATCTGAAGTACAAACAAAAACTAAAGGTCTGTGGCTGACAAAGTTTGCTGACAACTGCAAATTGGGAGTGGTCATAGAATCCCCAAACAATGTCAACATCCTACAAGAGGGTCTTATGCAAACAAATGATTGGTGCCAAAGTCACAGCCTTAAACTTAATGCAAAAAATGTATTATCATCCCTTTCAGTAAAAGCAATGTTCCTGCTAACTACCACATCAACAGAAACACCCTAAGCATGCACTCAGTGGTGAGAGACCTGGGCACACAGGTTGACAGTGATCTTACCTTTGATTCCCATGTCTCCACAGTGGTAAGAAGGGGATTCTATATTGCTCATCTCATAAGTAAGGGCATTTCCTTCAGAAAAATAAATTATAATCTCCCTGTAGTCTTCCCTCATCAGGCAAATAATTGTGCACAGCGCCCCTTTTGGTATGTACATTTCCAGGCACCTGCAGCATTTGGAGAGACCACAGAAGTTCCTCACAAGGAGAATTCAAGGTATTCAAAATCTGTCCTATGTGGATCAGCTGAAATCACTGTCACTTTACTCCTTTTTATACAGATGATTCAGAGGCGATCTCTGCCTTGCATTATAAGGCAATCTCTGACTCTGCTTTATTGGAAATGCTGCATATCCATAAGTCCAATGGCTCATGGGTTACTCACTCTAAAGACCTTAACCTGGTAATAGAACCTCTGAACAGCAGAAATAAGAACAAACGAAAAACAAAGAAGCTAGGGAGCACCAGCCACTGCAAAAAGCTACAAATACGGCCAGAATAATACAAGAACACCTCCTTTATTAAACGTGAAGCGCTTTTTGTCTCGCTTTTAGCAAGACTTCTTCAGACTAAAAAACTTTTATACATCATCAGTTTTTAAATAAATTAACAATTAGCAAATTACCCCAACCACCAATCAGAACTACTTAGAATAATCTTCCTTGACAACCTTGATCTATTGATCATAAAATTAGTGCATGTATCCACACTGTGTCTACCAACATCATATAAACAAATATTAAAAATATATATATTTGAAAATGTTTAAAAACATTAATATAAAGTTACTACAACCGCTATTCATTAACCTTGATTGCTATATACTCTGTATTCATACAAGCAAGAATGTGAAAACATACAAATACAGCCTTACATAAGTTCTTACATAAGTACTAAATAAATTCAGAATAGCAACCACTTATAACACCCCCCCACAAATATATGAATTCATTTTTATTATAACTTAAACTCATGTAATATTACCTTAAAAGAAAAATTTATTGGATAAAAGCGTGCTTAAAAATGTATAAGAGAAACACTGATCGATTACGTTACAGCTACCATGCAGCAGTGGCAAACCACTTTGCAGTTAAGCCATGATAAAGCACAGATTATTATTCGATAAAAAATCAAAGGAGGATATTCCAGGGTCACTCTTGTCACCACTGCTCTTCCCCTTAACCCATAAAGTTGTCTACCTAACAGATTAGGTCATGGCTATAATTTGGCTGCTATAAAACAACAACGTGCAAAGACTTCTCATCTTCTTTATGTAGGTGATTTAAAACTGTATACTTTATCAGATGAGGAACTGAAAGCAAAACTGCAAGTGGCCAAAACTTTTTCAGATGATATAAGAATGTGATTTGGTCTTGATAAATGTGCAAAAGCAACCTTTAAAGCAGGAAAGCTACAGCAACAAAGAAAACATCAGTTTGGGACAGGAATGTTATATAAAAGAACTTGAGTAAGTGGGACTGTATAAATATTTGGGAATTGAAGGGTCAGCAATAAAACCTGAATAAATGTGAATAAAACTTAGTAAGGATTTTTAGAAGACTTAAATTAATACTGAAAACAGGGTTGACATCTAGGAGCTGTAAACCAATTTGCTCTTCATGTCCTAATTTAGTTTTGGAGTGACTGACAGACTCCAAAAGGTGATGGCTAGGTTGGACAGGAAAACGAGAAGGATGCATCATGCTCATCAAATGATTTATAAAAATCACTGCATACCAAGATTATATATTCCCCTTTCTGAAGGAGGTATGGGCCTCCTCAAATTGATTACATGCATATATCTTCAGTCGTGGGACTGCATACATATCTGCTGACCTCACAAGGCCCAAATGTAGTGAAAGTTTTGAAACATGAGGAGAATAAGTCTAAGATGACTTCCCTGCTTAGTTTAACAGAAGCATATTGGTATCAAGCAGGAATGTAAATTAAACTAGAAGTAGATAAAAATCAGGCAGCAACTGAATGTGCCAAAAAAAACAAAAGAAAGAATATAGAGTGAAGGATCAGATGAGAAGGCAAGAAATGTGTAAAATGCATAAATATAGTTGCAAGTATAGAAAACTCTTGGAACAACCTCATGTTGATCAGGATCGAACATAGGAATGGTTAAGGAGAGGTGAATTTAAACCAAAAGGCGAAAGGTTAATATTGGCGGCCCAAGATAATGCACAAAGTCATCATTGGTTTACAAAGTCCATTGAGCATATGGGAGAAACAGACAAATGTAGGCTTTGTAAAACAGAATTGGAAACAGTTGCACATCCTATTGGTGGTTGTGATACACTAATGGCAGAAGGACTGTATACTGAAAGGCATTAATAATGTGAGAAGACTGTTGCACTGGGGATTGTGCAAACATAATATTAAAATATTAGCTGAAAAACACTGGAAACATGAGCCACAAAACATCATAGAAAATAAAGTTTAAATCAAATGGGATCACCCATTACTAACAGTTCAAAAATATGCAAGAAAACCAGACATAGTAGTCCATGAAAAGAAGACAAAAGTATCATTGATCATTGAAATTGCTACAACCGGTGACTACAGTGTCTGACTTAGAGAGACACAAAGTCATAAAATACCAGGATTTGTAAGCAGAAATGAGGGCAATGTGGAAGAAAGATGCCCAGACAGTTCCAGTAGTAGTAGGAGCAATGGGTCTTATAAAAAATAATTTACAATCATACTTAGATATGTTACCAATACATGTACCTCTGTACGAATTGCAGAAGGAGTCATTACTGGGCACATTGTGTGTGCTGCGAATAGCACTTCTGGCTAACATCAAAGATTGAAACAATACTAATTTCATGAACTTTAATCATACTTTGACTTCGGAATGGGCTCCCTTCCCATCATGGTATTAGAAACCCAAAATACCTGGAGAAATTTAAAAAATAAAGAGACCTTATCAACAAGCACATAGGCAATCTTCAAACTCTTGACCCAACCCAGTTTGGCTTTGTTAAGGGTAGAGCATTCTTAATGAACCTGGTGGACTTTTTGAGAATGTCACCAAAGCCCTGGATGGAGGCAGTACAATACATAATGCCTGTCTTGACTTAGCCATGGCTTTTGACACAATCCCTCACTCAGGTATCATTGAGAAACTCTCCCAGCTTGGGATTAACCATACGTCACTAGATAGCTAACCGACAGAATGTAGACTGTCAAACTTGGGGATTCCACGTCTACCAGTAGACCAGTTGCCAGAGACATACCACAAGGATCTGTGCAGGGCCCTCTTCTGTTTGGAATCTATTCCTCGGAAGTCCAGGTGAAAGCAGATGGCTTGTGGCTTACCAAGTTCACTGATGATTGCAAACTGAGTCGCCAAACGATGTTAACATATTACAGTAGGGGTTAACACAGACAAATGATTGTGTCAAAGCCACGGACTAACACTAAATGGAAAAAGGTGCATTATTACCTCCTTTGACAAAGAGGAAGTCCCTGCAAATTACAATATTAACAGCACCCCCTTATGCTCAAACCCCATGGTGTGAGATTTTGGAACACAAGTTGATAGCAATCTTCGATCACCATGTGTCCAAAGTGGTAAGGAAAGACGTCTGTGTTGCGCATCTCATAAGTAAGGGCATCACATCCAAGACCAAGGATGTTATTAACTCCATTGTAATTCACCTTTATCAGACAACTAATAGAGTACAATGTTTCGTTTTGCATGTATCTTACCAGACACCTGCAGCAGTAGGACAGCCCACAGAGGTTCCTCATCAAGAAGATTCAGGGCCTCCAAAACTCAACCTACATGGAAAGACTGAAAGCCCTATCACTATACTCTGTATCCTACAAGTTGTTGAGATGTGGCTTGTGCTTGGCCTACAGAGCAGTCTCTGCCCCTGCCCTAATGGACATGCTGCACATCCACAAATAAATGGGACAAGAGTCCCTCACTCCACGGATCTCAACCTAGCCTGTGACATTAACAGAATATGCTGGAGCGACTGATAAATCTCCCAGAGATTGCCACTACTCTGGAATAAACTCCCAATTTATATGAAGCAGAGTTCCTCAATAACACTATTCAAGCATAACTTAGACAATTGGATGGGAGACCATAAATTCAGCCCAGGGGTGGCACTTATGTCCCTCATGGACAGGGGCATTCAGTGCTGATCATAGACTCATTCTGTGAATAATGACCTTCTAACCAAGGTCAGTTAGGGAATACAGGTATAACATGGCTAGGCTTGTAAAGGCCCTAGGGCCATTAACCGAGTAACCTCCTATGAAACTTAAGAACCTATGAGGGTTTGTGGGGTAAGAGTGGGGATGTAGTTGTGGTTCCCCATCGAATCATCCAAACTGTGTTTGAAGTGTGAGGGAACTGCTTTGTTTAATATGAATAGGGAGTCTTTTCCAGAGGAGAGGAATTCTTTGAGTGATGCAGCTGTCATACCAGCAGGTATGTTTTATGTTACAGTGAAGGTTAAGACTTTAGTATGGATGTTCACTGTGTTGCGGATTTTGTAAATATGAAGGCACTGAGCAGTAACCCATAACAGCATCATTAGAGGCCTTGTAGACTAGACAGAGGTCACCCCTAAAGAGTATACAAGAGACAGAGAAGAGAATGAGGGTTCTAAAGCATTCTGCATAGGTAATGGTACTCTGGCCCTTGATTTTCTTTGTGAAGAAATGTTGGGGTTTTTTGAATTGTGTCATATGTCTGGACAAATACATGCCAAAGGGAGCATTGTATTCAGTCAGAAGTAAAGGAGGGATTATAACATCCTTGGACATGGAGGAAATGTCCTCATTAATTAGCTTGGTCAAAAAGAAGGCTTTACTGTCAGCCATGACTACACTGCGGTTAAAGGAGAGCTTATTTTCAACAAATGGGCCCTTGTCTCTGACATCTGTGTTTGTTTTGAAAGGAGATACTATTGATGTGATATGAGTAAGGGTTTTTCTGTTTGCCAAAGGGTATGATACTATACCTTTTTTCTTTAATTTAAGACCATGGTCATGACATCATTTGTCTGTGCATGTTAGACCTTCTTGTAGAATCTGAGAGTCCCCAGGGGAGTTGATGATGGCTTCATGTTTTTTGTTCTTAGTCAGTCAAAGGCCTTTGACCAGACAGGAGCAATCCCAATTATGAACTCTGGGGACAAAACTGGTAATGAGCTTTTTAAGTAGAATGTGACCAAAATCTTGGTTTGTTGCGTTCTGTCAGTGAGACTGTTTGCTATCTACTGGGTAATATAATGAGTAAGGAATGGTATTAAAAGCTTAGGCTAGGTTGAGGCAAGCTGTGTGTACCAACTTATGTTGTCCAGGTTCACACTGAAATTTTCAATGAAATCGACCATGTTAAGCAGATAAGATCTACCATTTATAAACTCAAACTGATTAAGGTTGCGGGGCTTTAGGCAGCCATTGTCCATGTTTATGAGGTCCATGATAGTGTGTTCCATTGTCTTACAGATAAGAGTTGTGAGATTTATGGATCTGTACTTACCAGATCAGTGGTGGGGTCTCCCTTGTGTAGAGTAATGACCCCTACCATTTTTAAAACGTCAGGCACAAAGCCTGATGAGGGGCTGAAGTTGAAAAAATGGTAGAGTGAGTCCCTTTAGTAACCCCAGCAGCAAGCAATACTGTATTCTTGGAGGGGTTCTGTTCTCACATCAGTATCTGTATCGAGACTTTGGTCCTGAGCCATAACAAATACTGTGCCAAGTTAAAGAATAGACCCTTTTGGTGGGACCTTAGCACAAATAAGCTGTGTAACAAGAGAAAAAAATCCTATTTCTTAGCAACAAACTGAAAATCTCCCATCAAAATTAAACTCAAAAAGTTAAACATAGAACTTAGAAACAAAATCATAACTTCCAAAGACAAAAACAAATTCAAAATTTCCTCCTCAGGCAAAGATAATCAGTCCTTCTTCAACTATATTACCAACCTTAGAAACAAAACCAGCACTGCTCCAAATTGATACATAATGGCTCTACCTACTCTGCCCTTGAACTCATAGCTGAACCATTAGCAGAAAAATTTAGTTTGAATTATTCTCATCTATTGACACCTAGTCCATTGTTAGCCTTCTCCCCAAAATCACTCCAAGTCCTAAAGGCTCTTTTGGAGGGGGACTCTTGAAACTGCTCTTATTATTATACAGCTAGAGTACATTTGCCATACATAAATTTCTGATGGTGGTAGATTTGTGAGTGATTTGGGCTGGGCTCTAGTTGTCAAGATCATTGCTTGATTTTCAGCTCTAACCTTGGATGGAGTAATTATAGGCACAGAGCATAATGATGTGAAGTTTGTAATGATTAGGTCAGACAGACCACCTGCACAGTCAACAAAGTGAATGAAAAAAATAAGTAAAAAATATCTGAATCTTTTCTAGGGGACAGTACAATCTGTGGTTGGGGTGTCACTTCAACAGTGACAGTCATCTTGAGCCAGTGTTTACACGACTGGGTGGCTAGAGTTTACATTAATGAAGTCCGTAATTGTAAAAATATCATAGTCAATAGACGGACATGTGGAATCCCCAAGAATAACAGTGCTTAGTTCAGTTAATAGATCTAGTAGGTTCACAATGGTTAAAAAAAAGCCAGGAGCTTCTCTACCCCCATAGGCCATAAGGTGAAATCCCTTAAGTGGAAAGTGCAGGCCATCCCTGGTGAAGCAGGCAGGATTGTCAACCATCTTCTTCAAGAATGATATATGTTGCATCCCTCTAGAATGACAGTAGCAGCTGACCAATTTTTGAAGTCAGTCATCTTTTGTTTTTACTGAGGCATCTTTCTTAGTGAGGGTAGGATGCTGCTTAAGACAAGCTTTATATTGGCCTTGGTCTACCAGAGCTGTTTCATGTCTTTCTTCATAAAATCCAAGAATGCGTATCTGACGTCAGTCATACCTACATCAACAATGACCATGTCACAGGTGTACCTGGGAGGAAGGGACTTGAGAATCCTAGATACCTGCTATATCCTGGATCCTAACCAGCAGTCCCCACCATCATCACCCTCACATTGTCTCTGCAAAGACTGATGAGTGTGGAGTATCTGTGTGTCTCACAATGGAGTCACCAAAAACTAACACCTCATTGTGTATTTGCGGACCCAAAGAGTCTTAAGGGTTCAGATAGTCTGCTATGATGACTCCTTTGAGTAAGGTTTGTGATAAGTGGTAGTAAAGATGTGGTATGTGAGGTTGCATTATGCTGCTGAGGAAATAGAGTCTGACTGTCACCTTAGAGGCCTTTTGAGGAATGGGAAGAGACTTTAGAAGTACCTCAACAAAAGAAGTCTTATTTTTAGATTTGTGGTATTCTTGTACAAGGTGGGCGAGGGCACTGATAACCTCATGGTTACTATGTGTGTATGTTTCGATTAGAGGCTAGCCTCCAGCTTTCATAGTTATTTACACATCTCACATGTAGACTGTATTGAAGGCAGAAGTAAGTAGTTGTCTGTAATCATTAAGCAGTTATTGCACTGGCTCAGTGTACCTCTTGATAAGAGTTTGGCAACAGAGTGTGAAGAAGTGCTCTGTAGACCCTTTATCTCAGATGAAGGTGAGATGATGGTGACTGCTATGTACTAGGCTGACTAGGGACTTTAACTATATTGGTTGACTTAGAAGAGGGGTTTGCAGAATATAGAAGGCATTTGGCAAGTTGTACTCCCATCCCTTCCTATAACAGCAAGGCCCTACTTGGCACTGCTTAGTTAGATATGTTTTTGTGTGTGTGGGGGGGGGGGTGCAGAAAAGCAGTCTTTAGCTCAGCTAGGTGGTGAAGATTGCAGTTAGGTGCAGTGCTTTGACACTAAGCAGTGCTGAGGCACTGGTTGAGAAACTATGTAGCACCAAGTTTGGATGACAGAAACTGTATGTGTCTGTATGTGGAGGAAGGGGACTAGGGACACTAAGGCTATAGTCACAGTTTAGTTTTAATGACTTGCATCTATGGAGTACAAAGATGTGCAAAGCAGAGCAATATATACCAAGTAAGAAAAAAAAAGTAGTCATTCAGAGAACAACCTATGTTAAAGCAGCAGTAATTAAATGTCCAGAATAGCAGTAGCATTACCTTCTTTCACAAGATAATTACTACAGCATTAATCTAAAATGGCCTCCAAACATTAGACCAATTAAGCTGTCTCCAAATTTGTAAGTATATTAAAATCTGTAAAAGCAGTTGTCTTTACCTCTTCTGACTTCTGAAACTAGTGTAATCATTGCACATTCTATTCTAGTTATAAAAATTCCTTTGGTTCTACCTTATTGGGAGATACATCTGGTAGTATATTCCACAAGAAGACAGAATTGCACTCTGTGGCAGAGAATGCTGTCTTTTTCAAACCATTGTGCGGTATAAATAAAACTTGATGGATGAGCTAAACTAATCAATGTCAACTGTTCTTTGGTCATAAACTGTCTACAAACAACTGTAATCTTGATTCAGTTTATTTGTTAAGCTGCCACCAACCGAATAGACAACCAAGATCCTGAAGTGCACACAAGTTCACGGGTTCCAAAAACAGCAACTGACCTGAGGTTGAGTACTTAAGTTTTGAATTACCCACCAAATAGAATACTCTGGCTGTAGAATCTCATTACAAAGAAATGTTTTTTTCTCACTTAGTAAGACAATAGTTTATGAACAAAAATACATGTCTATAAAGTGTTGCATTGCCTACATTTCTGCCAGGTTTCTCATTTTACTGAATATGAGAATGTGTGTGAATAATGCATCAGCTAGTCTTTTTTTTTTTTTTTTTTTTTACTGCAACTGCCCCTTGGTCATAAATTAACTCTGTTTCACAACTCAAATGAGGACTTTGCTACAGAAAAGCTTACCTATTTGGTCCTGCAGCTGAGGTCTTTCGTGTGTTCAGTGCAAAAATGTCATTTGCACTGTTTGTTTTTTCCACAGTATCTGTCCTTTACAATATAGTGCCGTTATTAACTTTTTCTTAGTTTGCAACTGAACTAGGGACTTGTGTTATGCAGACATATTTTTTTACATGTATTTATATCAGTAGGCCAGATTGCTGAGTGTATTTAAGTGCATATGTGAAAAAAATGTTCTCATGTATCTAAAACATAAGTGCGAAAGATAATTAAATGTTCAGTCTATGCTGAGCTTTCTTCCCAGGCCTCCTGTTTAAATTGGCTTGTCCAGTACATGGGCTGAGAATGACACTGGTCCACTGGATCAGTGCTCTGTACTTGTAAAGAAACAAAAACATAAACAAAACATATTGGCTAAATATTTTCACAAAAACGCAAATGATTAAAATGCAAATATTAAGTAAATATGTGTATGTAACATAGTACAACAATAAGATTAAATATTTATTAGGTCAGGTGGCACTATGCCAGAGTAAGCCTATGGCTAGGCTTGTAAAGGCCCCAGGGTCATTAGCCTAGTACAAACGTATGAACCTATAACCAGCTGTCTCCTCCCTCCTCCTCTTTCTTTACCCTCCATCAACTTTTTCTCTCCAACTCTTCTAACCTTCTCTCCCAACATGCTTATGCTCACCGTTTGTAAAAAAACATAACTAAATCAGTTTTACTGTATTTACCATACTCTGCATTTTCTTTACATTGTATCAAAGTTATATTTGCTACTTACTTTTGCATTCTTGTAAATAGCTAAATAGCTTATGCTTTCATACTTTCATGGTTTGAAACAGCGGTTAGTACTTTTTGTATTCTAGTTACTTTCGTTTGCAACCACTGAGCTATTTTTAAAAAGGTTCACTGAGATCAGTGCTTTAACATGGTTAACAAATTTAAGTAAATAACTACTCAAATAGCTATATTTCTATTTGTGCTAATATTGTATTTCTATTAGTACTTAATAATTTCTGTATTTTTTGTTTGTGAAATGTTTTGTATTTCACCCTGGCTGAGCCTAAAATAGGTCAATACTGTTCAGTGCACTAGCCTGGTAAACATATATAAATAAAGTGCTGTACCAAAATATTAAATAACACATGAGTTTTGTAATTTACAGCAAATTGTCTGTAATTGATATACTTTTTTCAGTGCACTATGTCATCATAGGTACTTTCAGTTCAAAATTCTTCATTGTTCCCTTCCCACAATTTCACCATTGAAGGGGGTTTCCTCAGGTGGTAGGATAACATCTCTGGAAGAAAGCAAGATTTATTTAGTTAACCGCTGTATAGATTGAAGGTTCTTGTCAATTGTTAAAGCTGAGTTTCTAGAGGAATGGTGTTATTGTTTTATAAGTGGATTTGTTTTATGGCCTGTGTAGGTCTGTCTGGAAAATGTGCCCTCAATGTAAAATTATGTGACTGGTCTCTGCAGTATTTCTGTCCATCCATTCATCTTGAGACATGCATCTAGTTATGCTCCTATCTGGGTGCTAATCCCTGGCCAAGGTCAGCCATCCATTTATGTGTATTGATGTGATTGTGGCACATCTGGTTTCCTTGGATCTTGCTTGGATCTCACATTTTAAAGTATAGTGACATGATACTAGGTCATAACTACTTCTCTTTGTGGTTGTATTCTTTGTTACTTATTTCACAGTTATCAACAACTGCATAGCAATCATGGTAAGTCTCAGTGGGTTTGAACTATATGCTGTGCACTGATGTCACTTCCATAAGGCAAAGCTTCTGGTATTGTGTTTTTAGGCACTCAAAAGGCTTATTCACAGATTCCAGCCCATTTTGCCTTGAAAGATAATGTAGAACCAGCAACAGTCTCATTAAGGAATTATGGTAATAATACAGCATTTCAGAATATGACCTCAGTTGTGCTGTCTTCTGAAATTTGGAGGCCTTCCATCCAGCCTCCATTGTGTTGAGTGAACCATGCAGTGTAGCAGTGTCATGTTGTGCCATCCCATGCACAATATCTGTGTATTTTTTACAACTATTCACTGACAAACAATAGTGGGCTATGCTCATCTATGTACATACATACATACCAACCCACTATTTCTTTACTGTCCTACAGTTGGACCCAGGTGCCTCTCCTAGACTGCCAGGTATGCCTAACCCTTCTGGTCTCTCCCAAATTTGCTCCAGACAGGGATGGGGCCAGTGAGGATATCAAGGCATCTTAGGTCCACATACTTCCTGGGATCGGGTTTGTTTTTGTGCCCTAACCTTTTCCCTTTCCCTGTACACACACCTGTTGATGTTCTACGGGCAAGCATGAAGTAGGGGCATGCTGGCATATCATCCTGCCTGTGTAGGAACTCAGCCAGTGTCCTCCACCCTTCTCCATTTAGGGCAATGTGTTCCTCTGTGTCCCTGGCTTCCAGCAGGGATCATTGTTAAAGAGTGTCCAGGCACATGGCCATCCTACTGTGCCGGCACCTCGGATGCTTGAACTGCTAATGTAACCCAAGTCATCTGGGCCATAGTTAGGGCTATATCCCTCTATACCACTGCACTGGCTCCACGTCCACTGTCTGTTTTGTCATTGTGTGTTACCGGCACCATGATCTTGCCTTTAGATGCCAGCTCCTCACCAGTGTATAGCTTTACTTGCATCCCAACTTTCCTCAATTGTTTTCTTTAGAACATTTATCGGATTAAATTGATAGATATCACTTCCCCAGTATCCAGCACCATTTCAAGTTCCACGCCTACTGCCTCCAGTGTGCCCCATGCAGTTTTATAGTTCTTGCAATCTACAAAGTGTGACAAACATCACCCTGTCTGATGCTGTACAAATTCTGTGTCAGTCCTCTCTCTTATAACTTGGATCTGCTGTCTATACTACTCAGTTGTTCATTTGATGTTGTGAGTGCTTGCTGCTGTATCAGAGTCTACTCAGCTGCTTCATGTGCATTCAGCTACTGCAATATACCCTAGCCTAAAATCATCTTACAATTAACAGGTACTACTTTGTTAAGGTAAAAGAAGTCACATACACAGCATGCTTTGCCATTGTGCATAACAAAACCAGATTATTTGCCGTTTCCTGCAAAAAGCGTAAGTATAAATCACCCAGCAAAGAAATAATTGCCTGAAAAATGATCTGGTATTTCTGTAATAATTATGCATGTATGACCTCTATATACAAATCCCTTCAAGCATATTTAGTAAACAGTGCTTTGTTTTATTACTTTATTAAAATGTACAGTCACTATAAAAGCATTTATCATATTGCAACCTGTAGTTGCCATTGAAGAATCATCTTTAGTGAGCAGTCATGAACCATACGTATTGTTTCAAAACACACAGTATAGCTGTTGGTCATGGGTCCTGCTTTGTAAAGGTTTTTCACTGCCCGTTTAAACTTTGTTACATAAAATGCACTCCACAAAATAATAAAGTTAGGTACTCACCATAACATTCCATCTGTTTTGTTCATTTTCATTCTTCCTCAACTTAAGTGTTCAGATCCGAGACAATCCAACTTGGCTGCTTCTACCAGATCATCAAATCCTAGAACTGTCAAGCTCCTTCCTTTATCCATAATGCCCCCACCAAAATCAAACATTTTATGATTGACAGGGCAAAAATATTAGGCAAAATCAGGAATGTTCTGTAAAATTAGGGATTCCTGAGAGGTATGTTGGCAAATCTAAGGAATACCACAGGGAGAACTCCGGCAGGCAACTACGGTTCCTATAAAGTAATGCCTGCAGTACCAGTTTTGCCATACAGGTGCTGATGTTCATATGCTGCAAAAGTCAATAGACTTTCAAGGACAACACTGTTATTTTGAAGATTTGACTGTTCTTTGTTATGATTATTATTATTATTATTACTATTAGGCAACACAATTATTTTGAATATTTGACTGTCCATTATTATTAACTATGCATCACACTGAAGCTTTGGGATTACATGGATGCATTTCTCCTGCCTATAAATATAATGGATGTAGTCTGACGAGTTTCCTTCTGGCAAACCATTTTTTATATTTATTTCTTGTAAAATCAAAATACAATAGTGATTTCTATAATTTAGAAAATCATGTCTTCGTTTTATGCTGGCTTTAGTAAAACTGGTGCACATAAAAATAACCGCCAAATCGTACACCAGTGCACTGTACAAACACGTACACAAATGCATGGATCTTGCCATACCCAATAGAACTAAGATGCTCTCCTCAAAAAAAAGGAAACAAATCTGGTGGTCCCCTGCCATAAACAAACTCTGCAACAGAAGGAGGAAACTGATGCGGAATAAGGTGAAGTCCCAAGATTGGAAAATCTCCCTTATCAGCCTCAACAAAAGGTTGAGATCCCTCATAAAATTCTCTAAAGCTAGCTATGAAAACAGAATTGCAGCAGATAGTAAAGACAACCACAAGGCCTTCTATAGTTATGTAAAGAATCTCCATGGCAATACCCAGATTTGCTCTGAGCTACTGCACAATGGTACCTCCTATACCAAGCCAACAGATATTGCAAATATACTGGCGGACAGATTCAGTGCTAACTTTACCCCTCCCCCCTACATAGGACCAATCACAATACCAGTAGATTGCCAGGCACCCAGTATTACTGCTGCACAGGTTAAAACAGCACTGTCCAAGGCCAGGAATACAGCTTCTAAGGGACCTGACAGTATCCCTGTTCTACATGAACTACAGAGTGAACTGGTACCTCACCTGTGTGCCCTGTTCAATCACAGCCTCACCTCAGGCTTTGTCCCTACCGAATGGCGCACTGCTACAGTCATCCCTCTCCACAAAGGAGGACTGACTACAGACCCCGGGAACTATCACCCCATTAGCCTGACCAGTCAATTATGCAAAGCTATGGAATGCATCATCATGGACCTAATAAACAAGGATATAGGGAATCTGCAAACTCTGGATCCTACACAGTTTGGTTTTGTGAAGGGTAGATCATGCCTGCTTAACTTGGTCGACTTCTTTGAGTCAGTCACCAGAGCTGTGGATGAAGGTAAGGTGGTTCATACAGCTTACCTTGACCTGGCCAAGGCCTTTGATACCATTCCACACTCAGGAATCATAGAAAAACTTATTAAGCTAGGCATCAACCCCTATAGCACTAGGTGGGTTGCAAACTGGCTCACAGATAGAAACCATAGTGTGAAAGTAGCTGACTCCAAGTCAGACTGCCGACCAGTCACGAGTGGAGTCCCACAGGGTTCAGTCCTGGGTCCTTTCCTGTTTGGTGTTTACTTCTCTGAAGTCCAGGCCAACACAAAGGGACTCTGGCTGACAAAGTTTGCAGATGATTGCAAGTTGGGAGGTAATATTAACTCCCCAAGTGATGTTGACATCCTACAGAAAGGCCTCAATGAGACCAACGACTGGTGTCAGAACCACGGCCTTAAGCTCAATGCCAAAAAATGTGTCTTCATCCCCTTTGGGAAAAAACGCGGTTCCCTTGAATAACACATTGATGGTAGTTCATTGAACACAGAAGGCATTATAAGAGATCTGGAAACACAGGTTGACAGCAACCTCTCTTTTGACCAAAACGTTGCCACTGTGGTTAGAAAGTCCTATGTGGCACATCTCATTACTAAGGGTTTTGCATCCTGGAAGAAAGAGGTCATTGTCTCCCTCTACTCTTCCCTCATTAGGCCAATCATCAAGTATAATGCCCCATTTGGCATGTACCTCACTAGACACCTGCAACAACTGGAGAGGCCGCAAAAATACCTCCCAAAGAGGATTCTAGGCCTTAAACACTTGTCCTATATGGACAGACTCAAAAAACTCCAACTATTGTCTGTCTCATATCACCTACTTAGAGACGATCTCTGCTTGACTTACAAAGCCATGTCTGACCCAGCTCTGTTAGAAATGCTACATCTAAAGAAATTCCAATCCCACCGCACCACACACAATCCAGTGACCTCAACCTCATTACCACAATCAACAGAACATGCTGGAGGGGGATAGGTTCATAACCCAGAGACTTCCCATACAAGTCAAGCAGAGCACCTCACTGGCCCTCTTCAAGAGAAATCTTGATAAGTGGATGGGAAATAGAAAATTCACCCCGGGGACCACTCCAGTAGCTCTATTTAACAGTGGCACTAGGAACTAAGGTTGGGTGGCACGGGGGGTAATCCTATGGGCTAGGCTTGTAAAGGCTCCAGGGCCATTAGTCTAGTACACACCTATGAACCTAGGTATTACATGCATATTATCAACTCATAATTATACCTGCACCTAAAACACTACTCAAAGTACTTCATTTTTAACCACATCTCACTTAACCAGTTAGAAAACATATATAAAATAATTATATATTTCTTTATCAAACTTAAATTCTGTAAGAGTTTGATGGTAGCTTTTGTAGTGACTGTATTATTTATTAATAGTGTAACAATTGATAAGTTACTGGACAGAGCAGAATATGAATGTAAGGAAAGATGTAGATAACATCACTGTCCAGAAAATAACTTTTTTGCACTTTTTGAATTTGAAATAAATTACAATTAGGCATATTAAGTTATGTAAAAGCATTGCATTCCGGGTATGTAAATCAGCTGCTTTTTCTCACATTCTAATTCTATATCATAGGCTCTGAAAGGCCATTGTAACATGGGATAACATCTGTAAGTCTGATTCAGTACTGCAGCTGTTTGGGCTGTAAACTAATAAATGCCGGTAGTAACACTGTCTATCTACACATGGAGCTGTTTCTCTTTCAGATTCATTGATTCACTATAACTGACTTCACCATTACTTAGAACTTTTCTATTGCCAATCAATATCAATGGAAAATCCTAAATTCTCCCTCTCTGTGAACGCAGTTCATGCTTTAGAATCATACATACTACTCCAGAAGCCCTATTTTTATATATATATATATATATATATATATATATATATATATATATATATACATATATATATGTGGATGGTCCTTATCAATTAATTAATTAAAGTCTAATCCTTATAACAGTTTTTTTTTAGTTGATCTTTTAAAAGGGCATGCAGCCATTATCATAGTTCTCCATCTCTCAGAGCAAGAAATCTGGACAAAGCCAAAATGAAGGGCCAAAAATGGGGACAGATTGTAAATATTGCTCTTGTAAACTCGGATAGCTGCTAGAATAACAGGTTTTGCATTATTACATATTTTCTGAGGGATATGAAGTCTGAAATTCAAATGTCTGCCATTATTTATTACTATATAGTGACTTCAATCTTCATGTTGGTATCCCACAATTCTATTGTTGTGGGTGGGGTTATATGATTGTGTATGCAGATTTTATGTTAAGCAGAATCTCGATTTTTGGCCAATTGTACCTACTTTTCATGGGCCTTTGTTTGTTTCCAGGTTGAAAGGTATGTCGCCAGCTACTGTAACACTGGGAGGCCCCTAAGGAAGGTTATGCCAGAGCATTGCTGAGCCAAATGCTGCTCTGTTCCAAGAAATCAAATCCAGCTTGTAACGAGCAACTAAAGTGTATGGATTAGCCCATGTTGCTGCTGCATAAATATCATCTAAAGATGCTCTGGACCAAAAAGCTGAAGAAACCGCCACATATCTTGTGGAATGGGCTGTAGGAGGTTTTGGTAAAGATAAACCCAATTTACCACAGGCAAAGGTTATATAATCAGTCAACCATTTGGCCATTGTAACTTTAGATACTGGATTGCCTAATCTTTTAAGAGAAAAGGAAACAAATAACTAGTCAGATTTCCATGAATAGCAGCATAGTTAAATATGAACAAACTAGTTAACAGACAGAGCTTACATATATACATGCTTACATCTCAACAGCTAACTACAAAATGGCAGTCATGCTTGCACATGCTCAGTATTTATACACTTGTGCAAGCCCTTGGATAGCTTCTTAAAGGTATATACACACATATTGATCTACATCCTCCTCCTTAAAAAGATGGCCCTTTATGCAAATAATATCAGAGATAGGCATGCATTACTATTAACATTGGAAACAAAACACAATGTTCATGTCTAAGTTGCTTCATATCTGTTGCAAGGTTTAGAGATTCGACCGTATCTCATAACATAACAGTTGGGACCAAATTTAGCAACAGGGACAGTCTACGGTGCACATCTCTTATCAGGAACTTCTGGACTCATCATAGGAACAGGAAAGTCCTCTGAAATTTCCTCTAGAATTGGAACACCAGACAATTCACTCTGAGATAAAGAGTCTTTCCTCACAGGCTATGTGCTGTGGTGTAGGCTCGGACACCAGTCTCAAATGTTTCCAATTCCACCTCCTTCTGATTCTATCCTGTACAATCTGGGCTCTGGACCACTATTCTTCATGACACCAATCCGATCATAACCTCTGGATGTTTGCACCCTTACCACTTCTCCCTCTCGCAATGGATTGAGCGGTTTACTACTATTATCATTGCAGGAATTCTGGGATAAGCAGTTTTTCAACAGATTGGCTAGATTGGCTTTTACTGATCTGTTGTTCTTGACACATGGAACCAACAATTGACTACTGATTGGTAATGTGGTTCTGGTTTGTCTCAGCAGAAGTCTCTGAGCAAGTGAATCAAGATGTTTATCACATGGAATATTTCTGAGATTCAAAGGATTCAGGAGAATTAATCTCATGGGCACATTTGAGATAGATTGGAGGGTGGCCAGCTGTGAGGAGATTCGGTTTCTATCTTCAGTGGACATGGACCCAGGAAGAGATTTGGCAAACTCCTTGATCAAATCTCTTTGCAGTCTCATAAAATGTGCTGAGTAATTCATTGACCTAAGAGCAAAGGTCACTGAAGCATAAACATGCTTCCTAAATCTGTCCAACCCCCTAGACTCTCTATTAGGGAGGATGGACAGAAGAGCGCTATTCTGCTAGTTCCTTTTTTGCAGCTGCCGCCACAACCATGACATCATCCAGTACTCCCATGCTCCAGTGTGTACGGTCTTTAGGGGTGCAAGAATTTATATCTGTTCTTTTAGGTATTGGCTAAATAGTGTCCAGCTCCTTCAACGCCCGTCAAGAGACTATGTCAATGAGCTCATTGGTGGGGGGGGGGGGCGGTCACTCAAGAAGTAGATGGGCCAGACCAGAAAGCCTCCATAAACACCAATCCTTCTGGGAGGGAGTATTGGAAGACCAACTGCCTCTTTGTTTCAAGAGCTGCAAGACCTCTCCAAAGGAGACATCATCATGTTGTGATCTGGGGGACCCCTCACTCTCATCAAAATCATTGTCCTCTGTGAGACATTTCTGGGGAGAATCTAAGTGCCTCCTCTTGTATGTCCTCTTTCAAGGGACTTCCTCACTGGGGTGTTGTGGGGAAGCGTTAGAAGAGATAACATAGCCCTGATGGCCTGGCTGGAGGTTCACTCGGGTTGGCTATCCCAGTGGAAGAGATGGTCGAGGTTCAGAACAGAAAACAGCATGAGGCATGGCTGTCTGATCCGATGGGGTAGGGATGCCATTCTCCAGTCATAGAGAAAACCCTCTACACGACTGCAAAAGCAGAATTCTTAGGAGAAACAGAAGATGACAGCTCCAAAGCTGGAACCTTTTGGATCGTTGGTTCCTGCAACCCCATCAGCACTCCACCCAAGAAGGGAGTCAGACTTGTGCTATCCAGCATCAAGGCTCCAAGGAAAAGAGACAGGTCCAAAAGCTTCAGAGTCTACTCCAAGCCCCCCGAATCAGGTACTGATGCTTTGGCTCTGAAACTGGACATATGCACAGTCATTCCCATCTGTGAGATGCCATTCTTTAAGTTTGTGTAAGAAGAAAAGATGCATCAAACATCTCTTTTTATCTATGTGTAATGTATCTTTATTTCACGTATAGTGCCCCCCAGCTGGGGTGGGGGGCACTACTTGGGAAGGACAGTCCAAGGTACATGATCCCCTGAACAGGCCAAGATGTATATCAGTGCTCTGGAGATGAGAGCTGTCCTCCTAGCATTGCGGGTGTTTCAAGACACTCTCCCATCTGGGACAGTTGTGCTACAGATGGACAATATATCAGTAGTCTGGTACATCAACAAACAAGGGAGAACCAGATCTTACCTACTGGGATTCTGGGTGGCTAAGGGGAACTATCGGAGTTGAAGAGCAAACAGTCTTCGGATCCAAAGTAGACACCCCCAGGGATCTCAGATCCAATGGCTCCAAAACAGATGGACAAATTAGAGAAGGAAATATTGGAGGGGAAGTGGATGGATGTATGCTTTCAGGCCCAGAAGGGCTTGGAGCCAGGAGAACCCCATCTATATCTGTGCTCTGAGAAATTCCTTATCATCCTCCCCACATCTGCTTTAGAAAGGTTTCTTAAGGATTAAAAAGAAAATGTAGTGGAGGGAGGCCTAGAATGCCTTTAAGGTGACTGCTATAGGAATGGAGAGGGGATCCTAGATGAAATTAGATCTGATGGAAGCAGTGGGGTCTGATTTGAGCAGACCATGCTTTTTGAGTCGTTAGATCTAAGACTGATGAATCTGACTTTTTCTGAATCTTAACAGGAGGCTCCTCTGAAGGAGGTGAAGCCAAAGTTGAGGATCAATCTGGTGACCTTTTCCAGGACTCCTTGTCCTTAGATTGTCAGCTTTTTATTTCTCTGACTTTTTAGAGGGGGTTTGAACCACAGCCACTGAAGATGAAGAATATAGAGGGCAAGAGACCCCACAGAACTAACTTGGTCTTGCGGTGTGTCAAGGTCCTAGAATTAAATCCAAAGCAAATGGCACAGTCAACATCAAGATGTGCCGGACCCAAAAAATATACACATTCCCTGTGGGCATCAGAATTTGGGATTTTATGCCCACAGGAAACATACTTTTTAAACCCAGATGTTTGTTCGACATCTTAAAACTGCTGCCAACAACATCCAGCTCAACACAAGATGTACTAAGAAATATCACCCTAGCTATAATTGTTCCCAACACCAGATAGAGAGAGGAGTTTTTTTTTTTCTCTGTGGTTGGGTAGATTTCTTCATCTTGGACCTAAATAATTGAATTGGACACTGATTGTTACAATCCAGAGATGGCTTTTTGCATTCTTGTTTTTTTTTTTTGTATGTATACAATGTGATTGCTTGTTTATATTTTTTATAGTTTTCCTGTTGATGGTCAAAGCTTCTCCACGTTTGTGGTTTTCTTGATTTCAAAACATAACAGCTTTGGGGTTTGGGGAATTTTTGGTGTTGTAATAACCATTTTGGGCTATTTTAAGACTCAATTTGAGTTCTACTCCTCAATCAAGCCTTACCGCTGATACTCCCCACCTCTCTACCCTCTACCCCAACTACCTGCTTAACTCCCATCCTAACCCATAGCAACCATGCCACTAGGTAATACTGTTGTAATCCTCACTTGCACTATTCTAGCCTATATTACATCCTACCAAACAGTACAGTCATAACCCCCAACCATTTCCACAGCACTATCTCATCAACTCCCCTCAAACACCCACTGCATAATTTCATTACCCCAACCACAAACTACCACCCCCAGTACAACTACTCAATTACCAAACCCCCACCACATTTGAACACAAAATATCCATAAAATACAACAAATATTTTACTGCATATATAAAACATATTCTCAACACTCTCTCTAAACTTGTTCTCAGTGAAGATGTGCACCACAACCCTGGCCAGCTAACTTCCCCATCACCCAAATCACAAGCAACAAAAAACAAAATTACTTCCTCATTATGTCTCTTAATGTTAGAAGCATTTGTAATAAAATCCAAGACCTCCATGCTTACATAATCCTCTACTCCCCTGACATCCTCAAACTTCACATCAAAAGTCAGGAAATACTTCCTCCTGGATAAAACATCCTCCGTAAGGACCGACTATCCAGAAAAGGCGGAAGAGGTGTGGCACTGTTGTACAAACACCACCTCCATATCCAAATTCTCACCAATTCAGCTGCTCCCCTGACATCCTCAAACTTCACATCAAAAGTCAGGAAATACTTCCTCCTGGATAAAACATCCTCCGTAAGGACAGACTATCCAGAAAAGGCGGAGGAGGTGTGGCACTGTTGTACAAACACCACCTCCATATCCAAATTCTCACCAATTCAGCTGCCCAGTTTGACAAGGAAGAAATAATTTACACCACCCTCAAATAACAAATCAATCAACAGTATAGGGTGCTATTTCCCACCAGGCCAAAATATACCTCCCCTTGAAAACCTACTAGACTGGGCCAATCTCTCCCTATCCCAAGAAACTATCATCCTCAGGGACTTTAGCATCAATTGGCTATCCTGCAATAGCAAACACCCAGCCCTCCACCTAAATCTCCATGGTTTCTCTCAGCTAATACAACCCCCCACTAGGATCAATAAAAACCCCAATAACCACACCATTCTTGAATGGGTCTTAGTTAACAAAGCCCCCCACACCTACCTAGCAAGCTGTTTACCTGACTCCCTCAGTGATCATTCCCCAACCTTCCTACTAAAAAATCACATTAATGATTGCAAACCCATTACTCAGCGACTTATTCACAACAAAGCTAATTGTAACCCCAACTCTTTCACCTCCTCCCTCAAGAAAGTAAACTGGTCACCTCTAAAGTACCTCAACCTAGATGAAGCAGTCCATTTCTTTAACAGTACCTTCCTCAACATCCTTAACTCCCATGCCCTCTTGAGAAATACCAGAATCAGAAATAAGAGCTCCCCCTGGCTACAAAAAAAAAACAGCAAGGGCCTTATGAAAACCAGGGATAAAACATGGGAACACTGGCGCATAACTAAAAACCCTTCAGACAGGCAACTCTTCCTTGAACTACGCAACAAGGTCAAAAAGCAAGTAAAAGCAGACAAAGCCCTTTTCAATCAGATGTCCCTAAACTCTTCCCAAAACAACCCCAAGCAATTTTGGTCCACTATTAACTCTATACTCTGCCCAGGAAAAGTAAGCACCCCCCTACCAATCACCCCTCCCTCCACCAGTAACATTGCTGATTCCTTTAATAAACACTTCACAGAATCTGTTCTATCCCTAATAAAAAAAACACCTCCCTACACTAATCCCCCCACACCCAACCCCAAACCACCCCTCCCTACCTTCTTTCTCTCCACAGTACCTACCTCCTACATAAAAAGACTCATGACAAAACTAAAACCCACAAAACTAGCAGCTGACTGCCTGCCCGCTGAATACCTAAAGATAGCAGCTGATGTCCTAGCTTATCCTATTTCCATATTAATCAACCACTCCATATCTGAATCCTATGTACCCACTCTATGGAAAATATCAAACATCATTCCCCTCCACAAAGGTGGCCCCTCATCTGACCTCTCCAACTACCGCCCCATTGCCATCCTCTCCCCCCTCTCCAAGATACTTGAAAAATGCATCAACTCACAGGTCTCCAATTTCCTCCTTAACAATAACCTCCTCTGCAATACCCAGCATGGTTTCAGACCACACCACAGCATGACAACTGCTCTCCTCTCCTTCACCAACACTATCCTCCATCACAAAAACAATGGCCTCCTCTCCTCTGCTGTATTTCTGGATCTATCTAAACCCTTTGACATTGTGTCACACAATCTACTACTCTCTGCTCTATCCAACATCTATTTCTCCACACCAGCCACAAACTGGTTCCACAGCTATCTACAAGACTGCCAGCAATCAGTCATCTGGGACAACAAGGTATCCCCTCACCTCCCTGTTACTCTCGGGGTTCCCCAAGGCTCCATCTTTGGCCCCCTACTTTTCTCCCTTTTCACCAATAACCTGCACACTGCCACCAAACATGCCTCCCTCATACAGTATGCAGATGATTCCACCCTCATCTGCTCAACCCCAACTCTAACAGAATTCCAATAGATCACCCAAGAATCTTTCTCCAGTTGAAAGCTGGCTATCTAATGCCCAGCTTCTCCTCACTCCAAATAAAACCAAACTCCTCATCATCCAATCCTCCAAATCTACCCCAAACACCCCACATTTCACTGTTCAAGCCAAAGATAATACCTCCATTTCACCAGCTGCCCACACAAAACTACTTGGTGTACAGATAGACAATAATCTCAAATTTGACACCCACATATCACTAACAATAAAAAAGTTCACAAAAAAATGGGTGCCTTATATAGAAGCCACCAATACCGCACCAAACCAGCAAGAATCTCTATCTCCAATTTCCAACTAATCTCCACCCTAATCTATGCATCACCCATACTAACTAATCCTAGACAGTCAGACCTATAGAAACTCGAAGCCTGCGACAATAAAATCGCAAAATTTACCACTGGTGCCTCCTACCACAGTCACTACTGTCTCCCCCTTAGAAACCTTGACTGGCTTGAACTCCCAAAACTCCTACACCAAACTCAACTCACCTTTGCTCATAAACTAGTAAACCACCCACTCCGAATCCCATCGCTCCATACAATTTTCCAACCCTACCACTCTTCTAGACCATTACACTCCTGCAACAAAAATCTACTCCAGGTCACCAAAGCTAAAAACTCTGCAGGTGAAGCACTTTTTTCCCTGCGCTATATCCAAGCTCTGGAACAACCTTCCCTTCCTTCCTGCAGTCTTTTCACTTAAATCTCACCTAATTTCTCACTGGCTTTGTCCTTGTCCAAACCCCGACTAATAAATCCGCCCTTCAACCCTTCTCTCCTTTCCCAGATTTAGATAGAGTATCACTCTCTATCACTATAAAACTGAACTGAAGAGTACTCACCAGGATTTAGTTATCATTTAGTATATTATTATTGTTATCTAGTCACTGTCTAGAAAATTTGTAGCACTGTGTTTTACTTCTTATTTCTCAATGTTTGTAATTAGAGCTTACTACTCAATTGTATCGATTTTGCTCCTGTATTACTCCAAGTCATAATCACTTCTACTGTATACATACCATTATTGTTATTGTTTTCCCATCTACCATGTCATTCTGTGGAGCTTTTCTCCCCGGGCTTCCGCTGAAAAAGGACTTGTATCCAGTCGGAATTTCCCAGTAAACAAATGTAAATAAATAAATAAATAAATAAATAAAAACATATCTATAGAAACAGATTTTTTTTTTTGGAAGGAAAGAAGAGAAAGGAAGAAAAAGAAAAAAAACTACCAACAATGGTAGATAAAGTACTCAAAAGAGTACAAATGGATACCAACAACTATAACAAGAGAAGTATGAAAACGGTAATTAAGACTAAAGGGAAGGAGAATTGGCTAAGAGCACTAAAATATGGGAGGGAGGAAGAAGAAAGGTACTATATTAAAATTAATTAACACACTTACACCAACAATAAGGAAAAGTCTGAAAACCACTCAAAAAAATCCTCGAGAGCTAGGAATCCACGCCTGATATCAATGGTGGCAAATGAGATCTGAGATATGTTAGTTTGGCGGGGCATTATGGGTAAAGGGAGAAGCTCGAGAGTTCTAAGATCCAATGATCTTTTAGAAGCAGCCAAGTCAGATACAAGTCTCAGATCCGAACCCACCAGTGGGTCCGCTACCATTTACCAAAATTACACTTAACCTGAAATCCAAATAACCGTGATGACTCCACCGAAACCTCATTACAACAAAGCAATGAACCACTGATAATTTAAACAGGGAAACTAACCACCTGGCCACCAGTGTAAACTTTGCCCTTTTCCCCAGTATAGTGCGATCTTGGAGTTGGTATATTTAGTTGGGGGGTGAAGCCCCCCATTACTATGGCTTTAATTTTGTTTTCTTTTGTGTCCTGGTGGCCAAGTGGTTAGTTTCCCCTGTTAAAATTATCTGGGGTTTGTTGCTTGGTTGTAATGAGGTTTCGATGGAGTCGTCTCAGTTATTTGGATTTTGGGTAAGTATTTCAGTTAATGGTAGTAGACCCATACATATATACATACATATATACATATATATATATATATATATATATATATATATATATATATATCCTACTTTGTTTAGGTCTCATTTTTCCGTATGGTATGGTTAACAGATTTGCTCAGAGTCACGCACAGGAGGCATGGAGACAAGAGAAAACTAAGACAGAACTACATATTCAAGCAACTAATAGCCTTAGTGCTCTGTGCTAAACTGCCAGAAATGCCATTTTGACTCTGCAGCCCAGGATGACTAATTTTCCCTTTTCTTTTTTTCAAAAAGGACTTTTTGGCTGTATTTTGTGTTCAAACTGTACTTGAGCATGTAAATGACGTATGTGCCAACAAAGGGCATTCTGTTGACTTTAAATTTTCATTTCCTTTTCCTTGTCTTCCCTTCCCTTTTCTGTTTTGTCAGTTTTGTGCTTAAGAATTTTTTTGACAGCATAGGCATGACCTTGCTGCTAATTTTGTGGGATTTTTTCTTTGTTTGTTTTTTTACCTTCATGGTAATGTATGTAATATAATGATAAATTATACACAGATAAAAAGAGATGTTTGATGCATCTTTTCTTCTTGAACAGGCTTAAAGCATGGAACCTCCTAGATGGGAATGAATGAGCATATGCCCAGTGCATGCTTGGTTATGGTGGCAGATGCTGTACAAACAGCAAATTAAAATTATGCATATCAGCCCTAACTGATTAGACAAATACCCAGGGAGAAGACTCTCTCAACTGCTTTGTCTGTCTACTAAAATCGGACCAGAAGTGACAGTACTGTGTTTCCAAAAACAAAAATTGAAAATGACTTTCTGAAACTCTGCCTTTGACAAGCATAAAGGAAAAAAGGAGGATTAAATTATGGGAATGCGATATGGCAAACAGCTGAGTAATGTTAAAAATTTTGAAATAAATGTTAGGATGCGTGAAAGAGAAGAATAAATCAACAGTGATGACTGTAAACTTAATACATGCTCTGCATCAGGATCTGTCTCCTATTTACAGTGATAAGATCATGTCTTGTTGCTTAGTAACAGAAAAGCTTCTCTGCCTGGTTATGAGTCCTAGACGAGGCAGCTGCATTTGTTTATAAGGGCTAGTTCAGGTGCTGTCACCTGTTCATAAGGCCTACATCAGTCCATGCTGTCCACTTACAAGGATTAGTTTGAGCCTTATGTAGCTGGATATAGGGAATAAAGCATTTGCTATCATATAGGTCTAAAGGCTACATCAGGCTCCAAGTGCATTTTGTACCTCTGTTATTGTCATCCCAGAAAAGAAGGTCACTGAAGCTTCAAGAACATGAAGAGTTTGAGTTGGCAGTAGAAGCAGCTAAATATACAAGGGCCCTTCATGTCTTTTTCCAAAAGGAAAAAGTAGACAAATGGAAATGGAGTCCTTTTATACAGGGAAGTAATGGTGTAGCAACATCTTCAAGGCACGTCCCATAGGTTCATAGGTTCATAGGTAGGTACTAGGCTATCGGCCCGAGGGGCTACGTAAGCCTAGCCAACAAGGTTCCCTGGCTTACGCCACCCAAGAAAGTTATTTTCCTGTGCCACTGTCGAGCAGAGACACAGAAGTGCTCCCCGGGGTGTATTTCCTATTTCCCATCCACTCATCAAGATTTTTCTTGAAGAGTGTTAATGAAGAACTTTGATTGACATAGATGGGTAGCCTGTTCCAGAGTATGGGAAGTCTCTGGGACAGGAATCTATCCCTCCAGCATGTCCTGTTTATTGTGGTGACAAGGTTTAGATCCCTAGACCGTGTAGCTCAGAAGACTTTAGGTGTAGCATGTCCAACAGCTCTGGGTTTGACATAGCTTTATATGTTAGGCAGAGATCACCTCTGAGTAAGCGATATGCTATGGAGTAAAGCTGGAGTTTTTTGAGACAGTCAGTGTAGGGCATCTGTTTGAGGACAGTAATCCTCTTTATGAGGTACTTCTGTGACCTTTCCAGCTGCTGCAGATGTCTTGTGAGGTACATTCCAAAAGGGGCGTTGTACTCTATATAATGAGTCTAATGAGTGTCGAGTAGAGGGGAACAATGACCTCTTTTTTCCTGGATGAGAACCCTTTTATGATGAGGTGTGCCACGTAGAAGGACTTCCTGACTACTGTGGCGGTGACTATCAAAGGACAGACTACTGCCCACCTGGGTCCCAAGGTCTCTTATCACACATTCGGTATTAAGTAGACTGCTGTCTATGTAGTAGTTCATAGGTACAGAGTTTTTACCAAAGGGGATGACAATGCACTTTTTGGCATTGAGCCTGAGGCCATGGTTCTGACACCAGGCATCTGCCTCAGCGAGGCCCTTCTGTAGGATTTCCACATCATTTGGGGACTTGACTATGGTTCCTAGTTTGCAGCCATCTGCGAACTTCGTTAGCCAGAGGCCTTCTGTGTTAGCCTGTACTTCAGAGAAGTAGATACCAAACAGGAGAGATCCCAGGACTGAACCCTGTGGTACTCCACTTGTCACTGGTTTGATGTCAGATTTGGAGTGTGCAACTTTTACAGTGTGGGTTCTGTCAATGAGCCAGATGGCAACCCATCTTGTGACGTAGGGATTTATACCTAGTTTAGTGAGTTTAGCTATAATTCCAGAATGGGGGATGGTGTTGAAAGCCTTGGTGAGGTCAAGATAGGCTGTGTGAACCACCTTACCCTCATCTACGGCTTTGGTGACTGCCTCAAAGAAGTCGATCAAGTTCAGGAGGCATGATCTGCCTTTCACAAACCCGAACTGGGTGGGATCCAGAGTTTGGAGGTTACCAATGTCTTTGTTTATGAGTTCCATGATGATAAGTTCCATGGCCTTGCAGACCAGGCTTGTCAGGCTAATAGGGCGATAGTTCCCAGGATCAGTGCTGGCTCCCCCTTTGTGAGTGGGATAACTGTTGCTGTACACCATTCAGTGGGCACAAAGCCTGATGTGAGGCTATGACTGAACACGGTGCTTAGGTGGGGAGCCAGTTCATTCTGAAGTCTGTGTAAAATGCAGCCTGGGATGTTGTCCGGTCCCATGGATGCTATGTTTTTTGCTTTAGAGAGTGCAGCTTTTACCTGCGTAGTTGTGATTACAGGGACTCTGCATTCTTCCTGTATAGATATGGGCCCTTTAAGGGGTGGGGGTGGGGGGGGTAAAGTTAGCACTGAACCTATCTGCCAGGATGTTGGCAATATCAGTTGGTTCTGTAATTTTCATGCCGTTGTGCTATAACTCAGAGCAGATCTGGGTGTTGCCATTGAGATTCTTGACATAGCTGTAGAATGCTTTGTGGTTGTCCCTAGAATCAGTGGCAATTTTGTTTTCATAGCTAGCGTTGGAGGATTTTATAAGGGATCTCAGCTTCTTGCTGAGGATGGCCAGGGGGATCCTCCACTCATGGGATTTTACTGTCTTTTGCAACAGTTTCTTCCTTCTGTTGTGGAATTTGTTTATGGCAGGGGACCATGAGACTGGCTTCCTTTTTTTGGAGGATAGCGTCTTGGTTCTGTTTGGGATAGCACGATCCATGCACTCGTGTAAGTGCTTACAGAGTGCACTTGTGTACGATTCAGCATTCGTAACTGTATTGTCCATCTGCACGGGTGTCATGAAGTTCACCACTTCTGTCTTAAGAAGCATAAAGTTGGATTTGGAGAAATGTTTTACCGTGGTTTCCTTAGTGGGGGGTGGGGGCAGGATGTCGATATCAAGGGTGATTACCTTATGGTCGGATCGGACCAACGAGGAGTTGACTTCAGGTGTGGAACACCGGTCACTCATGTTGGTAATGACTAGGTCTAGGATACTGTTGCTCCTGGTGGGGGTGTGGATAGGTTGATCCAGGGCATTGGAGTTTATGAATCCCAGAAAGCTTTGTGTGAATGAGTTGGTACACGAGTAGTTTTCCCAGTTAATGGTGGAGTAGTTGAAATTGCCCATTATTAGGGTGTTTGGTTAAACCCTAATATTTTCCAGTACATCAAGAAAAGAGGAGTAGGAATCTTGGGACATGGTTGGGGGATCTGTAGCAACCTACAATTTGGATTGCAGTTCTGCCCAGAGTTAGTTGCTCTTGGATAACCTCGGATGCATTATGCTGAGCAACTAGCCTGGAGGTGTGGATATCCTTAATGAATATAGACACACCTCCGCCTTTGGTGCTCCGGTCCAGGTTACATGACTGAAAAGTGTGGTATGAGTTATAGCCTGGTAGTGCAGGGGTGCTCTCTGGAGCCTTGAACCAGGTCTCAGTCACTGCACAGATATTGATGTTCTCCATTTTAAGGAGTGCCTTGAGTGAGTGCATTTTGAGACTTAGACTGCTAGCATTGAGTAGCATTACCCTCAGTTTTTGCTTGCCTGTTCCTGTTATGGTGGTGAATTTGTCATTTGAACCTTGCCTAAAAAACAGGGCGACAGGTGCAGGCCATCTCTGGCAAAGCATCGTGGCCTGTCAACCATGTCATCTCAAGCAGACAGATACTGGATCCCCCTAGAATAATACCAGAAGCTCAGACAATTGTTGAAGTCAATCATTTTGTCCTTGTACTGCGGTATCATTCTGGGAATGCTACTCAGGACTAGGGTCATACCTGCCTGGGCTACAAGATTGGAGAGCTCTTCCATGTCTCTTTTAATGTAGTCCAGGGAGGTACATCACTGGTCATTCACACCAACATGGACAATGACCGAATCATATTTGTACTTGTTGTGGAGTGACCTGAGTGCATGGGTTATGTAGCAGATCCTGGCACATGACAGGCAGCTGACAGTAACCTTCTCCTTGTTTAGCCTGGGGAGTGGGACATCAGTGTGCCTGACTATAGAGTCACCTATGACTAGTGTGTTGGATATGTTGTTTTGCCTTATTGGCTGTGGTTGAGTGGCACACTGAGTCTGAGGGCTATGTGTCATTCAGGTTGTGTTGGGGGGTGGAAGTTGCTTGTGTTTCTGCTTTGGAGGTCTCTGTTGCTTGGGCAGATTATTATTGAGAGCCTCCGTGAATGTTTTTGTGTTTCTATTTGTGGATTTTGGTGGTGTAGATTTAGTGAGACTATGTGATAAGTGTGGTGTGCTGCAAGTGTTTACCTTCTCCTCTTGAAAGTCAAGTTCGGTCTTGGTTGGAGAGAGCTTTACCTCCAGTTTGGCTAGATAAGTGCATCTCTCACAGGTTGTAGTGTTGGGTGGTAAGAGGAGAGGGTTGTCTGTGTACATGAGGCAATTTCTACATTGCCCCAAGATGCCCAGGTTCATCAGATAAACAGGAGAGAACACTGGGAGCTGACCCTTGGACATGCCTGAATAAAAAAACTATTTTCCTCTAGATAAGTCAGGAAAGTGAGTACAAGAGCTGTTTTTCTCTAAGCAAGTGAGAAAAGTAAGTGCAAAAACTGTTTTCCTCTAGGTAATGAGGAAGGTTTAGTGCTATAGTTATTAGTAGCTTATTTAGTGCTTACAACATGTTCTGAACAAGTGCTGAGCATGAATAAGCAAATTCAAGTGTTAAAACTAAGAATCTGTATCTGCACTAGACTAGTTACAGGAAAGAAACAAGTGCAAATGCAGGCTTTCAAATCAGAAAGTTGAGAGAGATGGAAAAGATTGCCCAGATGGCCAATAACTACAATTTCTGTGCCAGAACCACTCCTTATGTGGTAGACAGGTTACCTAGTGCTTACCACTCCCACTGACAAGCTAGAAGGCTTCCCTCCAACACAGAAAGGCTTGAGGGGGCTCAGAAGCTTACATACAGTCCTGAATACAGCAAATCTGTAACTGGACTACACTAGTTACAGGAAAGGTAGGAGACAGACTTACAGTTTTTTTTTTTTTACAGAAAAGTAGCTAAAACTGCAGTAAAAACAACTCAAATGCAGTGCAAGCTAGCACACTTGAGTATGTAGCAACATTAGACCAAATACAGTTTAAAAATGCAATTAAATTAAAAATGGCTAAAAACAAGTGCAGGAGGAGTGTATTAGGTAGAATGTGGTAAAGAGATGGGACTGGGGGGAGCGTCCTAGATCAAATCTACAGTGGGGTGGGCAACTGCAAAAGCCACCAAATTTAAACAACAAACCAAAAATACGGAGGGTGGGTGGGACAAAACACTTTCAGCAGAGATCTGAAAAACTTTACAGTGAATCAAAAATGACAGTGCACAACTCTGAATAAAATTAGTCCAGCAACAATCTACAGTACACAATTTTGAAGAACCAAAAAATATACTTTACTCTGTATATTTCCAGATAGTTTGAAAAGAGTTCTGTTAGACACAGGTTCCAGCAATGATATGCATGCTGTTAATTAACAGGGTCTAGTATTATGCAAGCAATCCTTCAGATAGTCAGATGACACAAGCTGTAAAAAACAGTTATACCAATTTAAGACACAGCAGAAAATATGGAGAGGTGGGACAAAACACTTTCAGCAGAGATCTGAAAAACTATACAGTGAATCAAAAATAACAGTACACAACTCTGAATAAAATTAGTCCAGCAACAATTTACAGTACACAATTCTGAAGAACCAAAAAAATAAACTTAGGTCTGTATATTTCCAGATAGTTTGAAAAGAGTTCTGTTTGACACAGGTTCCACAAACTGGCGCACTTGCTCACCTTCTGAGAAACATCAGCAAGTTCTTCTACAGCTCCAGTCCACTCCCCAAATACACACACTAGTATGCTATCTCCTGTGGGAATTATCAGTGCCACTCTTTTATTATATGTTTAGCCAAGAGGACTCCTGTAGTAAAGGATACCTTGCATGTTGCAACCAGTGAAGTTGTAACATGTAAGGAGACTGATGGTATATAATAATTTCTACAATGTAATCTGATTAGCTTTGCATGTGCACTCCATATTGTATCCGTTGTGGTTCAGTATTGTATTAGGGAGATGGGAAATATACAGCTTAAAGCACTGTTTAAGAAGATCCTGGGACCAGATTGTGAATATTCATTAACAGTAAACATGAAGCGATTTCTCTGGTCAGCACAGACTTTCTGGCCGTGAAGATATGCTTTAGATGAAACCGATAACTCCCCTGCTCAGGGCTCCAGGTATTCTACTATATTAAGCAACATGAACATTCGAAAGAACCTCTTTAGCCTGACAATGAAATATAACTTAGGAGGTGAGGGTAAACGTCAGGTTAGCTTGTGACATCCTGCAGACCTAAATTTGATTTTATCAGCCTTTATTTATATACTGTATGTAAGTTGTCAAGTTTAAGATTAGTTTCTGGGCTACGTCTGAAAGCAACAAACTGTGCCTGGTTAACCTTTAACAATAGCAGTTGTAAATAGGAATTGTGCAGTCACAGCTATCTGTTACATGAAGAGTTTAAAACCACTGATGATGAAACAAGTAAATGAGATATACCTCTAAACTGTCCAGATTTTCACAGAATGTCTAGAGTTCTGCTTCATATTTTTAGCCCGTTCCTCATAAAATTTGTGGTTTTCTCACAAACCAGCGGGGATTGAATTCACTAAATAACAACAGACATTTGAATTCCAGACTTCATATCCTTCAGAAAATGCAAGATAACACACAATTTTTTATTTTAGCAACTTTCTAAGAGCAGTATTTAAAATGTGTCCCTATTTTTCCGGTTTTGTCTTCCCATTATTTTTGTCTTTGTCCAGATTCCTTGTTTTAAGAACTTGAGAGGTATGTGTTACTGAGGTAGTTTTGGTGCTGCAAATAAACTTCTACAGACCTTACCCATATTTTTGTGGGGCTGATGAAAAGTGGATTAAAACATCTGAGTTTGCTGCACATTAAGAAAAACTGATTGGGCCCATCAAATTGTATATGTGTGTGCACTTGTGTGTATACACACTCATAAGTGGTTGCCTATCAGAATAGAAGTGCAAGTCCCAGCATTTTGAATAATAAGCTGCAATCCATGTAGAACAATAGTGTGTTCCAAAGCCCGCTCTTATACATTTCAAGCATTTTTGCAGGGAAGCCTTGCCCTGTGCACCCCAGTTTGTGTATTTGTGTCTGGGGGGAGGGGGAAGTCTTACATTTCACACCCCTACTTCTACTTACTTTCAAACTGCTGTATCTCAGAGTACAGAGAATACTTCACCACAATCTTTATCCCCCAAAGTACACAAACTGGGCTAGGCTAGACAGAAATTATAGTTCTCCAGAACATTTGCATTTAATTGTTTTGATATGCATCCAATAACTATTTCAGATCATGCGCCAATAATAGCTGAAATAAAAATCAGACACTGGTGCTTCTCCACCTATCTGTTAAACAGAGAGGAAATTAAGGAATGGGTAGTGGAAATTATTTGGGCGTTATTAGGGAAGGTAAAAATTTCTTCAGAGAATATAGCTAGGGAATGGGATAAAATGAAAGTGTACTTTAAAATTAGGGTAAAAGTAAAAGAAAAAGAGATATTTTTTAAGAAGCACCAGGAATTATTTAGAGGGACTGACAAAGGTTAAAGTACTGCAGAATAGGAGGAATTTCAGGGAACAAGAAGAGGTGCAATTGCAGAGTGCTAAAGAGAAAATAAGGAAGTATCTGGAAAATATGCATGAG
The DNA here is from genome assembly GCF_019279795.1 of Protopterus annectens. Lineage (NCBI taxonomy): Eukaryota > Metazoa > Chordata > Ceratodontiformes > Protopteridae > Protopterus > Protopterus annectens. The sequence goes on from NC_056737.1 coordinate 325,878,056, forward strand.
ATTAGAAAGATTGCTATTAAGCAATTGTTTTTGATAACAACTCCAGAGCACAAAAGCTTTTGGCACAATGGGCAACAGAATGTAGAAAGGGTTGTTGCCAGTCTTAGAGAGCATGACAAAAAAATAACCAGAGATCCTGTAGAGGTATTAGGAATATTTAGGACATTTTATGAAAGTCTGTATAAAGCAGAGAATAGAAAAATCAAGAAAAGGTACCAAGGAAATGTTTATGGAAGAATTAAATATGTCAAGGTTAGAAAATAGATGAGGCTCAATTACTAACAGGATAGGAGGAGATGAGATAAAAATGGTGATGTATAACCAATCTACAGGAAAGTCTCCAGAAAATAGATGGTATTCCTGTGGATGTTTGAAAGTTGCGAGGGAAGAAAGTGATAAAGATCTGGAATGTTTTAACAGTATTTTAAAAAGGAGGAGATGCACCAATATCTTGGAAGAAGAAAGCTGTGGTGGCTGTAATACCTAAATATGATAACGACTCATCAGATCCAGCTTCTTACAGGCCAACTTTAATTCTAAACCATGATTATAAAGTGTTTATGTCTTTAATGGCTAAAAGAATGGCAAAGGTGATGCCAAAATTGATAGATTATGGATCAGTGAGGTTTTGTGGAAGGGCGGCAACATTTGACAACATTAATAAAACAATGATAATCCAGAGGGAAGCGGAATATAAGAAAATACCACTGTTGTTGGTGGGTCTTGATGCAGAGAAGGCATTCATCATGATTTGTTGAGTAGGGTAATGGAAGCATTTGCATTCCCTGACAAAATAATAAGGTTAATTAGGAGAATATATGAATAATCGGATGCAAAAATTGAAGTGGAGGGCAGGCTCCTCTCTGATAGGTTATGTTTGAACAGAGAAACCAGGCAAGGGAGTCCTCTTTCCCCTTTATTTGTGTTCTATTTAGAACCATTGGCAAAGAAAATAAGTGACTCAGAAATTCAAGGATATAATTGGTATGGCAGTCATCAATAAAACTTGGCTTTAATTGCAGATAATATTATTTTGTACCTGATAAAAGCAGAAAAAGACATTTCAGTCTTGTGGAACATTCTGAGACAGTTTTCAAGTCTTTTCAGGATACATAATTAATGAAGATAAAACAAAGACAATAGCTGTAAACTATGTGCCCACATAAAAATTGGTTCAGCAGTACCTCCTCCCTAAATATGGGAACATGATAAAATGAAGTACTTAAGATTATGGGTTAAAAAGGATTCTCTTATGGCAGCTAAGGAAATGTGGGAAGAGACTAACAAAAGAGTATACAAAAACTGAGAAATTGGAAGCTCTGTTTTATGGATATGGATAGCAAGATACAAGCAGTGACATTTTTTTTGGTCCCTTTAGGTTTATACACAAGTCAGGCATATTTTTATCAACCAGAGGAGACATTGTGGATAGCAATTAATAAAGAGCTGAAGGATTTTATCTGGGAGGAGAAGAGGGCAAGAGTAAAGTGGGATAAGTTGATCCTTCCAATAGAACAAGGTGGTTTGGGACTACCTGATTTGAAGGAGTATTTCAGAACAACACAGTTAAGGCTCCTATGCATAGCACAAGTAGAAAGCTATAATTCAAAGTGGAAAGGGATGATAATGATGAAATGAGGGGGAAGCTCAAGAAATAAGGAGACTGGGATTTTTGGATGCAGATCCTTAAGAAGAATAACAATAGCCATACAGAATATTATATTTATAAGGTAGTAGAAAGTATTCTAAGAACTAAGCCAACATGGGAATGGACAAAAATGATTCTGCCGAAAGGGATGACTGCAATTAGGAATGCAAATAATAGGCAAGAGGGGGCTGGAATTTACTCGAGAAAACTGGCTAAGAAACCATGGTATTGAGAACAAATAATTAGTGAGGGAAAGAGTTATAGAATGGGAAGAGGTCAAGAATTAATTTTCACTGAAGGCTAGAGATTGCCTTCTCTATCAGGGATTGATATCAGAGTATAGGCAAAGGGAAAGGAATAGGGTAATTCTAAGTGAAAGGCCAGCACTTGTAGAGTTTTCAGTAGAATCTAGAACAGATGCTACTGTTAAAAAGGGATAATTAGTAAAAAAAAAAAAACTAATGTATTTCAGCTTTTCCCGGTTAGGGGTCACCACAGCGGAACTCAGGTCCGCTAATGATTGGCAGTGGATTTTTACTGTGCCAAGGTGCCAGCCGGACACCCAACCTTCAAAGAAAGCACACCCATTCACGCACGTACCTAGCTGCATGTCTTTATGTGTCACTTGACCACAGGGAGGACATGCAGACTCCACACAGAAAGCATATAAAATACAGCAAGACCACTATAAGAATCAATCACAGGAGGTTAGAAAGTATTGGGAGGAGAGATTAGATAAGCAATTCACAAATATTATTTATTTATTTGTTACATTTGTTTACAAGGAAAGCCCAACTGGACAAGCTGTCTTTTTTCAGAGGAGGCCCGGGGAGAAAACCTCCAAGATCACATACAGAGATAACATACACAAGTAATATACACAATATACAACAGAGTACACAATATATGAACCGTGATATACTTGATATAACAGTGTAGAGTACTGTGTACAACATTTATACATTTAAGATTTCAACTACATATAAAATATTTTGCAATTTGTACTGCATTAGCTTTATTATATTTTTTTTTTTTTGTGCATTGGAGGATAGATGTATGGTTCCCAGATCTGCAACAAAGTCCGGAAGATTTAGGATCTTTGCTTGGAAGTGTTTGCATAGGTATTTTTATACCCAAGCAGACTCCAGAATTTTTCCCTAGGTAGATAGAAAATATTAAGAGGTATGATGGGGAAGAAAGAGGTAATAGGGAGCATTTCTTTAGAAGTGTAATGACTTGGCAGACTTTATTCCCTGCAGACTGCTCTGTCAGAAGTACTGGGTAAGCAAATTGGTGTAACTAAGAAAATTATATTTTTGAGCTGTGATACAGAATTGGAATAACATAGACATAATAAGGCCTTGCTCAGTTTAATTCTGGTGGCTGCCTTTTGAGCCACAACCTGGGTCAAATTGTTAAGAGCAGTCATTTAAGGACATAGAACTAGTCAAAATTACAGAATAATACAGCAGATTAACCATAAAGACTTTCTGTCACATATAGTCTATTAATACACATAAAGAAATTCAGAGAATTAAACACATGAGGTAATATGGAGAACATAATCGGTATTTAAAAGATACAATGTTAAATTAAAGGAGAATATTCTAAACTGCTCATGAGCTTGTAGCAAAAAGTGAGACTCCTTATAGAAGCCTAAACTTGTACAATGTATACAACATTATAATACAGTACTGAAAAAACAGCAAGTCATGAATTAGAAACTGAAATCTACAGCTAGGAATAATTGAATATAAACAAACTTGCCGGAGCATTACAGAAACGCAAACAACAATGATTGCAATTGCAGTCCCCTGACTTTCCGCAAAACTCAGTGGTGCTGCGGTAGCGTTGTCGCCTCACAGTAAGACGTTTTCCTGTTCGATTCTCAGCTAGAGCGTCTTCTGTGGGGAGACATGCGTGAATGGGCGTACCTTCGTTGAAGGTTGTGCGTCAGGGCCGGCAACTCGGCACGTAAAAATCTACTGCCAATCATTAGCGGACCGGAGTTCCGCTGTGGTGACCTCTAACTGGGAAAAGCCGGAAGACACAACAACTTTCAGTATATTGCTAAGAACAGGTCTAAGGCTTCTCCAAGTGCTGATCGTTGTACTACAGACCTTTCTCTAATTGTTTTAGCTGTATGATTTCTAGGAATGCTTTCGTTTCTCCACTAATATTTCTGTAGGTACTACTGTTGTCTATCAGACAATACTGATACACTGCCTAGGACTAAACGTGTAGACATACTCTCTTCTTATCATCTTTTACTGACCCCTTACTAGCCTTATCATCAAGTCTCTTGTGACCCACTGGTTGATTCATTCCTCATCCTGTCCTATTATAGGATCCCATTTCATCCATTTATTTATTTTGTTTTGATTACTGGGTAAGTGAGCTTGTCAACAGACCCCTTTTCAGCCATGATCCTGGCTCAATGGGCTGCAGGAACATGCATAAGTTTAAGACATTCAAGTTGTTACAGAATAGAGCAAACACAGCAGAATCATTAGGCATAAATACAGTGTTTACTGACATAGATGTATGTACAGTTAACATTTGGATCATTAGATCAGTTAAGCAGGTACAGAAAGATAAGAAACCGTTGTAACAGTTAAATGAGCTTAGATGTATTTAAATTATTTACAGCCGGCACAAAGTAGTTTGAAACATTACAGAACATGTGAGTGACTAGAGTATGAACAGTTGACACTAGCCCTTTTCCTTGTAATAAGAGCATTGGGATTTTCAGTCAGTTTATTTATTTATTTGACATTTGTTAACAGGGATAGTCCGACTGGGTCACAAGGCACGTTTTCAGTGAAAGCCCAGGGAGAAAAGCTTCACAATTTTAGAAAATTACGAGACTTACAAGCAAACTATAATATATAAGTATACAGTGAGTACATTGCTAGTTTAACTGTGATAACACTTTACACAAAGACTTACAGTATAAGCAAAATTAGTAGACTTAAGTATACAGTGACTGCATTACACGTTTATCTTGATAACACTTTACACAAAATTATAAATTTGACAAAACTTTTAACGTGATACAGTGTCACTGCCAAAGTGATAGGATATTTGCATAATACCATTCTTCAGGTTTGAATTGGAAGAATACTTGTATTGTTTAGATTAGTTCATAAGGAGGTAGAAAGATAGAAGTAGTATGGTACATTTTTTTTCCAGTCTTGACAGTGCTTAATGGTAGTAGACATGTTAACACAACTGAAGGAGGTATAGGAGGACAGACTGTGTATTAGCCTGAGGTTATGCATGCGTATAGCCATGATTTATTTAGATGTTATTTTATGAAGGCTTTAAAGAGAGGTAGGCCAGGAGTTAGCCTAATGTTGGGAGGGAGGGGGTGTTCCAAGAGTTAGCAATAGATTGTGAGTATAGAGATTTTACTGGGTTTCTAGAAGGTTTGTAGATTTCAAAGAGGTTTTTATCTTCAGATCTGATTGGTCTGTTTGGTTTATAACATTGTATTAAGTCTTCTACAGATGGACAGGCAGTGGGCCTATAAAATAGGTTGTGTGCTGTAATTAGGTGTGTATATGAAAGCTGTTGTGTTAATTCTAACCAGTTTAATTCTTTGAGTGATGTACAGTGATGTGTACGGTGGTTGGGGTTGGTTGAGAACTTTGCAACTTTGTTGCAGCATTGCTCTAATTTAGTTTTGGTGGAGTTCTGCAGATTGATTAGTATACAGGAAGCGTAGAGAAGTGATGGGAGGAGGAAGGTTATAGCCAGGGTAGTTTTGGTTATAGTGGTAAGGAATTGTCTGTTTCTGTAGAGTATTCCTAGTTTTTTTATGTTTTTGTTTTGATATTTTGTTGAATATAAGGGTCAAAGTTGAGTTTATCATCAATTATACCACCAAGCAGTTTAGTTTCTTGAACAATGTTAAGGATGGTAGAGATGGCAAGATGCTCCTTTAATTTGACTTTGAAATCATTTTCCAGATGCACATTAGTTGGAATATGATTCCATGTCGCAGGAGCTGGCTTAGATAGTGTTCTTTCACCAGTAGCTGTTGTAAAGCAGGTCTGATGAGTGTCAGGACATCTACTTGCCCATCCATGAGTGAATAATTTGGTGGTTTAAGTTGTAGTTTCTTTCTTAGTCCCATTTTTAATATTTTATAAATATATGATGAGCATTAAGAGAGGGTCTCTTCATTAGACTGGATATGTGCCTCAGTGAAACAATCTTCTTCTCATGGATAGAAGTGGGAGTGAGAACCAGCTCCAAACAGCCTGTCATCTCTGGCTAATTTGGAACTTTGAGTATGCATCTACAATCCCCACCCTGTTGGCCAACAAAAACAGTGCAGTGTTGTGCTATGCTGTGTTGGGCAACACCTGGGTATACACTTTCACACTCCTGTGCAGCTCAGCTATAGAACAAGTGATCCTTGGCTGGGCTAATGACCCATTTGTAAGGTACCACAATTCTGGGGCTACTTCCAAGTGGTGTTTCTGTCACAAAGCCAACCATTACATTTCGCCTGGGTAGTTGAGCTTATACTGACTAGTTACTGATGTCCTTCCTCAACTAACTTCTCCAGTGACCAGACACCTAATCAGAAGCACATCAGTGGGTAACAGTCACAGCTTTATTCCTTTGCAAGACACAGATGGCTACACACAGATAAGGACTGTGCGACCCATCAGATCTCCCCAGTTTTTAATGGCTGATAGACCAGTGGTGCAGAGGAGGAATTGAGGAGCACGAGGACAGCTGTTTCACTTTGGGAGGGGTGATCAGCTAGGACTGTCACAAGTTTGTCCCCCTAGCAAAGGTATTTGACTAGTTCTGGAAGTAACTCTATTAACATGAGACACAAAACATGACTTTTGATGGTGTACAAAATAGCATATCCATGTGTATCCTGGTATCCATCAGCATGCACAGCCAGACTGGGATGGTTAGGGTTTGCCTCGATGTTCCAGTCCTTTGACAGCCCTAGGATATCCAGACACCATTATTGGATGACCCCAAATGTAACAGTAGAAGGCAGATTCCCTGAGGAAAAAAAAAACCTCCATTACAGGCTGAAGAGAGAAGAAAGGTAGGTTAAGAGGTGAGAAAGGTAGGTTAGCAAAAGAGGTCAGGAATTAATTGATTGTTGGAAAGCACTCTATCTAAGGAACCTGAGGTCACTGGGAGAAGGGGGAGGAATATTGCATAAAATGTCTCCTCGGTTCTTTACTTGATAAATAAGTTTCAGATTTCAGTTAATACAATAAACTCTCAGTTAACAGTCACCCATGGGGATTGGTAGATGCTGGATAACTGTAGTTTCCGGTTGCTTGAGAGTTACTATTAAAAATAAGTCTGACTAATACTGTACCCTATACTATTTGTTTAGTTTGACTTGTTCTCAGGTTGGGGAGAGAGGGAATGTATTCCTATCTTTTAAAACTCTTAAAAAGTAAGGTATGTTTTCTGTGTGTGTGTGGGGGGGGGACAGAAAGTGCAACACATGAAAACTGTACTGTATTCGATTTTTTTTTTTTGCCAGTTGCTTGAGTTCCGGTTAATTGAGAGTTTACTGTAGCTTAATTCAATACCCATCTTCTAACAAGATGACATTTGTCTGTCCCTTTCATTTTTGATATCAGTTTCCTTGTAAATTTTTTCTGTATATCTGCTACACTCAGTATTAAAACATGTTCAGGGATGTGATAGTAAAGCATCTTAGCTGGAAAGCAGGGACAGGGTAACACTAGCATGAAATTCCATATATATTTGTTGTTAAAGCCATGTACTTAGCCATGGAAGAAAAGAACTGTGATGGGATGGTATGTTAGTGTATTCCATTAGTTTACCTGGGTATGACTTACCTCTTGTTATCCTACAAAGTGGTACTTACCCTTCTGAGCAACTGAAAATGTTCTAGAGTACAGAAAGGCACACAAAGACACAGATGATAGGTTACATCTTGTTCAACGTCAGGATGGTACGGTGAGAGCATCTATATGAATTATTTGTTCATTGTAAGAAAACCTCAGTTTAATAACTTGTCAAGGATATAGTATTTTTTTCTAGCACCCCAGTGGTAAAACTTCAAGAAATTAAACATGTAATGTGCCAGTGAGAAACAGAAAGGAAGGCAGGAATGCAGTGTATGCATGTTCAGAAGCTAAATGGCATTTTTCACATTAAAATAATTTTAACTGCTTTTTGAGACCCATTTCAAACTTGTTTTTTGTTCATTCCTTCCTATGATGCCATCATCTGTGGCTTTCTTCTACTACTTATTCCCTTGCTTTCTCCATGCCTTAACCTTTAATTCTGATTCCTGCTTGGGTTATTTTTGACAGTGACAATGTAATAAGGCTCCACGTGTTCCTACCGAGGCGTAGATCTGAAGGAAAGTGGCATTTAGATGCCAACATAAATCACCACGCTAAATCTACCTGTCTGGCTTTTCCCCCCTTCTCCTGCCATATATGAAATTTCTAGAAACAGCCGTGGCATCATCCTTCCTCTGAAGCTGCTGTCAACCCCACATTCTGCTGTAACTACCCATTAGGAAGACAAGACATTATAGATAACTCAGTGCCCCTGCTTTATTTTCAGATAATCAACCACTCTTGGAAACTGTAATATTGCTGCTGTTGCAAAAAAATCCTCTCCCTTTTTTTTAACAATGATGCAATTTTTGGTTTTGCCTTTGACTTAAATGCTTAGAAGCCAGGGAAGTTTATTTAAAAATTACTCATCAAAATCATTATAACACTTATAATATGATGTGTGTGTGTGTGTGTGTGTGTGTGTGTGTGTGTGTGTGTGTGTGTGTGTGTGTGTGTGTGTGTGTGTGTGTGTGGGGCAGAGATAGATTTAGATTGGCATCTAATGATTTGAAAATATCTCTTGTGGAATAAATGAAGAGATAGAATTACGGGTTCATATCACATCATAGAATGTTGAAAAATCTCGAATGACAAAACATAGAACAGACTATATCGAAACACAAAAACATCAAAACAGTGTCAGTGGCAGTTACCAACTGTGACATGCAACATGAAGGGTGTAGGCAGGGGGGCAAGCCCCCATGCACCCCCCACACCCCGCTACTTAAATATACCAACTCCAAGATCATGTTACAGTGTAGGAAATGGAAATCTTCCATTTCCGCACTGTACTGCACTGAACTGCAATCTCCAAAGTGGTATATTTAAGTGGCAGGGGGTGTGGGGGTTCATGAAGCAATTTTTTTTAGCTACACTCCACATAGTCGTTTCTACCCTATTTCGATGTTCTACTGTTCGATGTTTTGTCATTCGAAATTTTCATCCTTCGATGTTGTGATATAAACCCAGAATTACCACTAGCAGGATGCTAATGGTAGAAGTTGTAAATGGGTGTAACATTGGGAAAATGAAATCTGAACAGTCAAGCAAGGACCTTGCACAGGTCATCCTTATGGTACTCACTTTGGTATTACAGAACTTTGTTTAAAGACCAAACAGGAGTATGACTCTGTAGGTCACAATTAATAATTTATCTAAGTTAGATAACAGTATAAACTGTTATGTTGATCTTTAATGATGTGGAGAAATAATTGATCATAATCAGAGCCAAAGTCAAATCTGGACAAATGTGTTAACTGATTGTATTTTATTATGTTATGTTATGTTATGTTTCCTCCAGGTTCAGGCCCATTTCCTGGGATCATTGAAATGTATGGAGTTGGAGCCCACCTCCTAGAACATCGGGCATGTTTGTTAGCCAGACATGGATTTGCTACATTGGCTTTGGCTTATTATGGTTACGAAGATCTCCCAACAAACATAAATGAGTTTCATCTAGAGTATTTTGAAGATGCTGTAAAATATTTACTTAACCACCCCAAGGTGAGTGACATTGAAATCCATTTTTTTTAATTATTTATTTATTTGATACCTGGTAAATCTAATAGGCGCATGTTCCTCTTCTTGGGAATAACACGCATGCATTTTCTGGTAAATGAGAATGTTTAGGGATGCACATTCTTTATGTTTCACCCATTCCATTTTTTATTGCAGAAGGAGGCATTCAACCTCTTTCTATCTACATATTTAAGTGCCTTACCATCCTATCTCACCTCCATCCCTACCTACCTTATTGGCTAAAAAAATAAGTAATGTGCAAAGTGAGCTGCACAGGTGCAGGGGAAAGAAATGGAGGGTTCCAGTCATACCTATTCATGGGCATAGTAATGATTTTTGGCATTGTAGCCACATTTCAGAATGTAGCAGCCACCCCAGGTGGTGCATGATGTTTCTGGACAGTATACCTTTTCATTACTAAAAAAAAATGGCAGTCTTAAATACTGTGTTTTGATCCTGGTGAGTGTTGTTGCCCATAAAGCGGTCATGCTCATGGCTGGGAGTGGCAGGGTGTATGCCCAAAGGTGACAGGGAAGGGGTGTAACTGTGGGAATGTGCATGTTCAGCCTGATGAGGTATCCCAGGTGCTGCTCTGGGGGAGCACTATAGTGCACAACCTGAATGATGTCCATGACTGGGTGAGGCAGGATGTTTGCCCACAGATAACAACAATGCTGTCTCATCAACATTTTTTTTATAATCTGATTTGGGATGGCCAAAGACTGACCTCCCTCCATCAGGAACCCTCCCATGGACATGGAAGGCACAGCCTCTACAGGTAGGCTAGACTTGAATATGTTTCATGGACGCAACATTTACCACCAATAACCTTAGCAGCAGCATTATGTACTCGCTGTCCCCTATACACCATGATACTGTGCCCTTGGTACAAATTAGTATGTAACTTACAGACCACACTCACTGTCTCCACAAAGTTGTGGGCAGCAGTCATTTGTGCCTGGATCATTCTTTAATGCCTCCCTTCCCCATATAAACATCTGTTTATCAGCCCATGTGTCATACTGACATCAGCCCTGGGTTGACCTCTTTTGCTAGACCCTCCACCAGTGGAACCTGTGAAAGCAGGAACACTCATGACATGACTCTCTGCTCATGACACATGCACCCACATGCCCTTATACCCTGCATGGCAAGCATGACACTAAATATTAACATAGAGCTATAGCATACTTTGACAGACATAGCTTGTCATACTTGTTACAGTTGTAGACCAGAGATGTTCTGAAGGACAGAAATACAGGTGGTCCTTGGTCAATTCCACCCTTCAAGCCTGCTGTGATGGCATAGAGGGAGAAAACCTTGACTATGGCCTAGGTGCTACAAGTTTATCATGTTGGATGCATGACAGTGAAGAGAGGCATGATTGCTGTAGTCTGCATGAAGCACACTGGTACATTGATCTACTTGATGGAGACCAGTGAGACAACATTACATAGTGCTGCCAATGGGGGGGGGGGCAGGGCATCCTGCAAACATCATGCCCGTTATGGAAACAAAAAGCCTGGCAGTGCTGATGCCCATCGCATGTCCTACCAATGAGGAGATACTGATGCATGTAAGGTGTGGGAACTAAAGGAAAAAATGCTGTTTGGCAGCAATATGGTGCTGTCCCTGGTGCCTTGATCTCCTTACGAGCCCTCAACAAGGGTCAGAGACAGTTTGAAGCAAGAAAAGAGTTTAAGCAGACCTGGCAGGTGAGAAGAGGCTCTGGAGCATGTGATGGTTAGCTGGATGGCTGGCACCATCCCAGCTCCCACATTCAGGCCACATCCAGATACACAGGGCTGCTTCTCTTGTCCAAGGAGTGACATCAAATTTTCCTCAGTATTAGTGGGCCTCTTGAGTAATAATGGTTCACTTCTGTGTTGAACATTCTGATGACAATGTCTGCTGCTTTTCCCCTCTGTATGAAGTATCATATCAATAAAGCTTTGTCGACATGTTGCAGAGACCTATTATAACTGCCCACAGCATTCACATCCTACAACAATATTTGCCAGACTGGTTCCAGTAATGCTTGTTTGTGGCACCTTTGACCAGGAAGTGCCTGTGCTGTGTCTGAGAGCCTGCAGTAGCACTTCATTCTCCTGGGTAGTGAACTTTTCCAGGTGCTGCCTCCCACATGTGGACATGCCAGTACATGTGCACCTATGAGAGAAAAGTGTGTATGGTATGCTGTGGGATACCCATACCTATGGCAACAGCCCATTGCATATCTGCACCTGTTTAATTGCTACAGGGTCATACCCCATATATACCTGCTGTTATGCATAGGCTCCACCCCCTCCTTTTTGTGGTACAGCCTTCCCCACTTTTGCACCTGTTTATCTGCTGCAGTTACTGCTGTCACAGCCTCCCCCCAATTACATGCCATAGCCATGCCTCAACATATGGCCCTGGAACTCCAAAATGTCTGTTGGATGTCCTCCTTTCAGATTACCATTGTACATGGCTGCCCTCCTTAGGCACATGCAGGTGCTGAAATGCCATGCCAGTGCGTGGGTTTCCAGTTACATGTACATCACAACACCTGCCTCAGTGTGACTAACATCCACCGCAGAGTTTGCTATACTTTACTAGGCAGGATTTCTTCCTTAATTTTGTGAAATTGCAAGTATATAGAATCCTTACTGAAATTTCAATAACCAAAATCATCATTAATATCACCATCATTATCATCATCAACCCATTTTTTTTTTACATGGGGTCAGAGTGTTGTGTCAATTGTTGGCACTAGTCTTGATTCAGTGCCACTCTCCTACCTTCTTCAGCATTATACCTGACTGTCACAGGTCTTCTCTCACACAAACCATCCATCTCTGCTGGATGCTATTGTTTCCCCTTGCCTTCCTCCTAAATCTTCTTCACCAGATTTTCTTCTGCTTTCTGGCACATGTGCCCAAACCGCCATGATCTGTTCTGTTTGACCTTCTCTGAAATTGGAGCTACTTGAGCTTCTGCTCTGATGTCTTCATTTCTTCATCTCTCCCACAGTGGGTACCCTAACACCCATTTCAGGCACTTCATCTCTATCTCCCGTAGCTTCCTCAACTGCTCCGCCTTTCCTGCCCAAGTTTCTGTACCATACAATAATACTGGTTGCACAACTGTTTTGTACACCTTACTTTTCAGCTTCTTAGTTTGATACGTCTTTACTGCCCAAAGTTATGAATATCCCCTTTGTTTCTGTACACTGGTACTAGAACGCTTATTCTCCAGTTATCTGGGATATGCCTTTCTCTCTCAGTTCTGACATGAGTGCCCTCAGGAGCCATTTCTCCCCTGACTCACCCACCTTCCGAAAACATGCTGTTTCCTCCTCAAATCACCCAAGAATGGGGTTGTGGGCAGTGGGGCAGATTCTAGATGGTGCCTATTGGGAGGAAGAGTTGTATAGACCACTGTCTTTTCAGGATCAACTGTGGTGTTCAGTAATAAACATTACATGGTAATGACAGGTGCTGCACAAACAGTCTTTGATGTTTTATGTCTTGCTGACAAAGGCTAATTAGTATGTTACATTATTGAAGCTACTTAGTGCTACTGTTTCTGACTCGCTGTCCTACTATCCTGTGCTACCCTGGAAGCTTGACAGTAGCTGTGCATGACATGGTGACTATGAAGCATGTGACCAGTTTCCTCAAGCCCATAGTACCAGAGCACAGTGCTGTAACTCAGCATTATGCTAAGTAATACCTGATCCATAATAGGTGTGTTGATGTGCAAGGGACTACCATTTTACTCCTGTAGTGGTCCTGGATATGTGGCGAAGATTACCTCAGGTACTGTGGAATGCAAGACTCCACTGTGAGCAAGATTTTCTTATTCTTCCTGCACAGGAACTTTCAAGAACACCTGCTGGGCAGTATGATGGCCCTCTGCAGATAATGGTTGCCTGTCATAAGTGTGCCAGGATGGTGAGTGATGCCACTGGCAGTACCCATTCTGGTCAACAGTGCAGATGCTGGTACATCATTCTGAGGAGGATGTCACAAAGGGCAGAAGCAGTGCATTATGTAAGATATCTGCGCCAGTCCCTTGCACAACTGTGAATATGCTTGTTGCATAAGTAAATGCTCCAAAAAGGCTCACACCAGGTGTAGTGCAGCAAGCAAAATTGTAGTCCAGATTAAAACACAATACAGCAAACAACAGTGATGCAGCAAGCAGAGATAAATCCAACTTTGAACTCCAAGTTTAATCCAAATTCAAAACGTAAGTGCTTTCGTCCCTTAAACATTAATACAAGAACTTCATCAGACAAAGTACTTTACATTCAGCTTCCTTTTAAGATGTAAAACTTGTGACCTCACTTTTTTGTAGATGAATGGAGGAGAGGAAGTGAGGTCACAAGTTTTACCTTTTAAAAGGAAGCTGAATGTAAAGTACTTTGTCTGATGAAGTTCCTGTATTAATGTTTTAAGGGACAAAAGCACTTATTTGAATTTGGATTAAACTTGGAGTTCAAAGTTGGATTTATCTCTGCTTTCTGCATCACTGTTGTTTGCTGCATTGTGTTTGAATTTGGACTGCAAATTTGCTTGTTGCACTACACCTGGTGTGAGCCTTTTTGGTGGATTTACTGGTTTGCTGTCTTTATCTTCTGTTTTTGTTGCATAAGTGCCTAATCACTTTTCCCTCACTGTGCTGCTGTTATAAGTGCATTTGTGCAAGAGGTAAGGTTGCACTTATCTTATTCTGCACCAGCTGATACTTGTTGCACTGGGTCACCAGGTATGCCTCTCAGCAGGGGAACAATAGCTCCTTTACTGAAGGTGATGTGGTAGGGTCATTGCTATCATCTTTTGCCACCTCTCAGGAAAGATAAAGTGGTTCAGAGAGGTCTCCTCCGGTCTCCCAACATCAGCTTTAAAGACTGGTGGCTGCTGAGGTGCAGTGTCAACTAGATGCTTGCCTTGGCAATATTCAGAACCTTCTGGTGTGGGCATGGATCAGATGACCAATACATCCCAACCAATGGACGACCAGGAGAGCAACCTGCCTATAACATCAGCCACCCAAGTAAATGAAGCCTGGGTTTGTTGCCCTCTTTACCAGTCTGGCATACAGACAAGCCAGGACCCTACCCAGTCCACATCTTAGTGTTTTCCCTCCCTCCCTTAAGTGTCACTCCCCATTTGTTCTTCACTGTTCAGCCATCCCCATCAATACTTGTTTACCCTCTATATGTCTTTTTTTCCATTTCCCATTCTCTAAGCCTTTTGAATGTCTACTGCACCATTCATCTGAGTCTGGTTTTATATTTCTTTGTCTATTCCTGCTACTTGCCCGTTTCCATGTATCTCATCCACATATTTACTACCTTATTCTCCTTTACCTATTTTGTATATATTACACAAGGTTTTCTTTCCCTGGGGAAAATAAATATCCCCCCAACCTTTCATATGTTATGGTTACCTTTCCATGTTTTCCTCTGCTTCCTGTTGTGTCTTTTGCTATCTTCTCCATTTCCTATCCATTTATATAATGAACAGGGTTGGCACTTTGCTTTGTATACCACTGGGGTTGGTCTGGTAGCTGCTATACCAGCTAGTATAAAAGGGACATGAACTGCAGCTATGTAGTTCTACTTTGTGCAAAGCTGTACTAAATGAGGCAATAGTTTTTCCTGTATTTTTGAAATTTATGTAAGGCCAGTTAGAAGTTAGGCGTAACATTCAAAATTGTCTGTGAGGCTTAATGT
Organism: Protopterus annectens; assembly: GCF_019279795.1. NCBI lineage: Eukaryota > Metazoa > Chordata > Ceratodontiformes > Protopteridae > Protopterus > Protopterus annectens. The sequence continues at coordinate 325,893,315 of NC_056737.1, forward strand.
TCTAGATTTAGATGTCTACTTAGAACAGCTATAGAATCTGCTTTGTGTTTTTACTGCGTGCCAATTTTTACATTATATAATATTTTTCCAGACTAGAAAGGACATTTAAAAGGTGTTAAAGTCAATGACTGAGGTTCATATATGAAGTTGTACTAAATTAGACAACAGTTTTATGTGTATTTGACTTGAGTATAATTTATGTAAGCACAAGATGGAAAATTATCCCTTTCTTGTGTATATATTGTTATTTAGAGGATAGAGATAACAAAAAACTAAAAATAGTGTATTGGTTAGATTTCTTGTTCTATCAACCTCAGAATAGTATTAAAGATTCATGTATATGTATGGATAACCTTATGAATGATGTTTTCATAAAGAAGTTGTGGTAAGAATGTGGTTGTGCCATATTTGTTTCTGTTTGTGGGCGATAAAGCTATAACTAACATATATACAAAATGCTATTATCCTTTTCTGTAATGCTAGAATTTGATCTCCAGGTTTTTTCCTGTGTTTTAATTAGGCTGTGGGCTCTAAGTATGGCTGGTGTTTCTCTAGTTATTACAAAATCCCTCCATCCACACCCCCTTTTTCCCATTTTTGCTTATGGAGTCAGGGTGTCACTTCAACAGTGACAGTCATTTAGAACCAAGGTTCAAATCTCCAGGTGGCTAGCCCTGCCGTGGTTGTTCTTCATACCACACACACACACACACACACACACACACACGCACACACTCACACCTGAGGCCAGTTTAGTGTCTAATCCACCTACTGCATGCCTTTGAAATGTAGGAGGAAACTGGAGCACCCATTAAAAATCCACGCAAACACAAAGAGGACATCCAGACTCTGCAGAAGGCACTCCAGCTGAAAATCGAACCAGGGAACCTCTTGCTATGATAATGCTATCCACTGCACTACTGTGCATATTACTAAGCATTATATGGTTTACATGACGGTTGTTCATGGCTGCTTCGGTCAGAGTTGCTGTTGTTATTCTGGATGAGATATGTCTGAAATACTGAATGCTAGCTGGCAAATATGAGGAAGAGTAAGTTCTTTTTAATGTAGTATGAGTGTTGTTTTTTTTTTTTTAGATTGTGAGCATTTTTAAGTAATTGGCTCATATTTAAGATACCTAACATATCCTGACTGATGTACTAAAGGTAACTTTGAATAAAATTTGATGTAGATGTCATGTAAGGTGAGGCAGACCAAGTGTAAATAAGATACAACTTTAGATTTCCTTTAGATAATTCAACCCCTTGAGCTATTTAGTTAATTACTTCTGATAGATCTAGGCCTACTGTTCTCGGGGAACCCAAATTACTGCCCCTACGAAATGAAAAACAACATTTATCCTGAAGAAATTGTGAACTTATCGGCCAACAGAATATTCCAGTGCCTTTGTACAGTATTCATGGGCATATCCATATTTCTTCCATATGTGGCAACTAACCGGATATCAGAAGTGCTAGTTTATTTGTTCTCCTTATATTCCAAAAGATCGCCTCTATTTAATGTTGTGGCCCAATTGTGGCACTATAAACGAGGGCCCAGAAGCTCTACACCTCCTAGCACACAAACAACTTTAATGGGAGATACTCTTGTTGGTTGCTCCCTCTGTGGTCACTGTAGCCATTGTAACAGAATTATGACGTCCAAACAATTTACAAGTAAAAATTCTGGAAAAGTATTTGATGTTACATTTTTTGCCAACTGCTGTAGTGATTGGGTGATCTATTTGGCTACATGCAGTTTCTCAGCATTCTGTGTGGGTCAGACCTCGAGACCATTGAGAATAAGAATATCTGAACATATCAGTGATATGAGGATTAGGAAGTCCAGAAGTGCATTGTATAAATACTCCTTAATACATCCTACAGATTTATGCTAACAGACAAAATTGGGGGCAACAGAACAAATACAGCTGGTTGGCATACTATTCTTGATGCCAAAGAAAAGAAGTGGATAATTAAATTGGGTGGACTTTTCCCACCAGGTCTTAATAAGCACTTGTAATTTGACCAATCAGTTTGTTTTTTATGGCTGATGTCATGCATAAAAGAAATTTGTTGTTTCTGTCCTTTCAACACTGAGGAAGGCTATGTAACAAATTTAGCCAAAATTGGTTTGTTTTTTTCTTTTGCTGGCATGCAATAAAATATTCATATTGGTTTCAGCATCACAGTTTGCTGGCTTAATTTGCTGTTTTCTATGTACCAGAGATTACCCTGAAGCATCTGGTAGGCTATCTTCTGCCTGCCTTGCTCTGGTCCTTTGGAATTAGCTACTTTCCCTGATTTGGGTGCATAGTTTCAAGCTCTCTCTCAGGAAATCTCTGAAATGCCATTTGCATAGAAGAATCCATGTATATCCTGCTGGAACAATGTATCTGTTTTTAGTGATCTTAACTTTCAAGTTATTGATTATCTATTCACTTGCATTGTCATTATTGTTTTTATTCTGCTGTTCTTATTGTTTCATTCCACTGTTCTTATTGATATTTCTATGTTATGTTGATTTTATTTTTGTAAAACCTAGTGCTAGGGATTTAAATACTTTGGTCCAAAGACAAATGGTGCTTAGGAGGTCCTGGGGGTGCAGTTAGAGGTTTGGAATGCCTACAAGTACCTGGAAGTTTAGCTAGGTCAGTTGCTCACTTTCTCCTACATAAATAGACTGGTTTCCAAAGCACAAGCACTATTGAATTCTTGCCAAATAATATATATAACCTACTTTCTAAAAGAATAGGAAGAGATTGGCTAAGGATAAATATGTCTGGTCAGTTATTTCTGGGTCATCTAAGTTGTTAAGTAAGTTCCAGTCAGTCCAAAACAGTCTGTCAGTTCATGACAGGCACACAACTCAGGAAACACCACTGCATGTTAACTGTTTTACAATTGTTTCCTGTGCCAAATCATGGGTGCAGACCAATGTAAAGTATTTTTCTCCTACTTTGGACACAATAGAAGAGTTTTCTACTGTGTCCAAACAGCTTTATTTTACACAAACAAATCACGACAGAAGTTTACTTACATTAGGGTGGCCTAATGGTTAAGGTGTTTGCCTTACAAACACAAGGTGCACGGTTTGAGTCTCACAAGGGATCATTGGCTAGGCTTAAAATGACTCGCAAGGCAGTTAGCTAAGTACTAACCTTTGAAATTAACTTAAGTAACATATACAAACTTACTGCTGGAATCAAACATGCTTACTCTTTGGCTGCACTCTCAAAATGGCACTAGAAATGGCATGTGCTTGGCATTTATACATGCATGTTACGTCTTTGACATGCTTCTTAAAGATACAGCACACAGCACGTGCAAACTGATCTACATACAGTATCCTGAAACAAAAAAACATCCAACAGAGCATTTGGATTCCACAGCAAGTACTCTAGAGCACCTCTAGAGCTTTTTCAGCCCTTACTGCACAGACTTGAATTCTCTCCCTCAAAAATTAAGTATTTGACCTCTGTCCAAAGTTTTACCAAGGCTTTAAAGATGCCCGTCAAAAGACAAAGCTTCCTTTAAATGCATGAATATAGTTACCTAAACAAAGATTATACAAACCAGTCAATATATTCAAGGTAATTTATCTACTCAGGTGAGACAAGTTTTCATGTATTTGTATTTATTTTTCTGGTTTGATTAATTGCATTATGTATGTGCATAGGATATTACTGTAAACATTCCTAATACCATCAAAAACAACCAAAACCAATGAAATTCAGGCGTCTCTACAATAATGATAGATGAATCCAAAAAGTCCAGTTAATCAAATGGTTCTGTAGAGACCAGGCTCCAGTTTCCAGCAAACCAGTTTTAATATAGTCAGACTAACACAAGCGCTTTCACAATTAGTTTCTTCAGATGAATAAACTACAACAAAATAAAAAAAGAAGTTATGTTCTTACCATAACGTTCCATGTTAGTTGTCTTCTTCTCGCCTTCTTCTTGCTGGATGGGTTCGGAGCCGACCTCGGGCCACTCTAAAAGCTCGAGAGTTGGTTCCACCGGCTCGAGGCTCCCCTTATATCCCATAATGCTAGGCGTGAGTTACCTCAGATCTCGTTTGTAAGCTAGGCCCAGCCTATAATAGTAATAGAATAATTAGTAACAAAATCCACCTCTATAAATAAGGGAGAAGAAGGGTGACCTACATCCTGATCCAGGAAATATGCACAGCAGAGCATATACCTAAAGTACAGAGGTGGTAGAAAGAGAGGTCACAATCACAACTCCTCTAGGTCTGTCCAGGCCAGGGCAGGAAAGAAGACAACTAACATGGTGGTAAGAACATAACTTCTTTATGTTAAGTTGTCTATCGCCTTCATTCTTGCTGGATGGGACCGTCCTAGCACCTTGTCCCGGTGGCCTAACGGAACAGACTCCTGAGAACAGTGGAACCAAAGTTAGCTCTATGCCTAGAAGCTAAATCCAACTTATAATGAGAAATGAAAGTGTGAGGAGTAGCCCAAGTAGCCTGCACAAATGGTGTCAATAGGCAGTCTGTCTTGGAAGGCTAAAGAAGTAGCCAAAGCTCTGGTGGAATGGGCCTTAGGTTTATTAGGCAGCTTTTGGTGTCTAATTTCATATACAAGGGAAATCAAAGATGTTAGCCATCTGGATAATGATACCTTTGAAACTGAAAGTCCCTTTCTGCCTTCCATAGAGGAGACAAACAGCTGGTCAGATTTTCTGAATTGTTTTGTTCTATCCAAATAGTACCTCAATTGACGATGAACATCCAGGCAGTGTAATTTTGTTCAGATCTATTGGAATATTCTGGAAAAACACAGGAGGTCAATGCTTTGATTTAGATTTGACGTCGAGACTACCTTAGGCAAAAAGGACGGATTCGCTTGATAAGGACCCTGTCCTTATGAAATAATAGATAAGGAGGTCGACAGCTGAGTGCTTGAAGTTCTGAAACTCTTCTAGCTGAAGTAATAGCTACCAGAAAAAGAGTCTTCCATGATAGCAATTTTAAAGAACAGGAGACTGCAGGTTCGAAGGGGAAGAATCAAAGAAGCAAGAACTAAATTTAGGTCCCAAGGAGAAGGAGGATTTCTTATAGGAGGTCTGAGAAAAAACTCCTTTCAAAGATGCTTTGCAAAGCTTGTGGGACATTAAGGCAGATTCAGAAATACCCACATGAAAGTTAGAAATAGCTGCCAATTGAACTTTAAGAGTAGAGGGAGATGAACCTGCATGGAAGAGTTCAGCTAGAAAATCAAGGACTATTTGGATGGAAGCAGTGAAAGGATCTATGTCCCTTCCTTGAGCCCAATATGTGAAGCGTTTCCACTTACTCAAATAAATCTTCCGAGTGGAAGATTTATGGGAAGCTATCAAAATATCTCGAGCGGAGGAGATAATTGAGGAAGCCTGGCTAAGGTTGGAACTGGAGGAACCAAGCAATGAGGTTCAGAGAGGGAGGGGCGATGTAACTGACCCGACTGATGGATCAAAAGATCTGGAACTAGGTCCAGATGCCACGGTCCAATAGAAATTGATGTAGAAAGGGGAACCACACCTGTCGAGGCCAGTAAGGAGCAATGAGGATCAATGAGGCCTTCTGAGCGATAGCTTTCTGTATCACTTGAGAGATTAGTGGGAAGGGAGGAAATGCATACAGAAGTCCCCGGGGCCAAACTTGGACTAGAGCGTCTCTGCTGGGTTGGCCTGGTAAAGGGAATAGAGTGAAATATTCTCTGCACTTGCTGATGTTCTTCATCTCACATTGCTGCAGTCCTTACACTTGGGTAGTCCGCTGTCCTCGGTCGGCCCGAATATCAAAGTATAAGGCTGGCCGGTCAAGGCGCATTTGACTGACATCAGGACGCCAGGGTACAAATGCGCATGACCGGCCATATCCTCAGTCTTTTGCCGCGGTCCGATGCAGAAGCAGCATTGCAAGGCTCTGAGATTTTTCGATTTCAAGTTTCAGACCGAGTTCAAAGTTGGCTAAGTAAATATTTTAGTTTTTCTTGCCTCAGTGATTTACCGGATGTCAGAAAAGTCAATAATTGCATTTCTTGTGGGAAACAGATACCGCATAGAGATTATCATACTTTGTGTATTCCTTGTTTAGGGCCTGAGCACGACGTTGCTGGGTGTCGCTCTTGTGCTAGATTCAAAACGCACTATAAAGAGAAGGTTGGATTGTGCCAGGTTAGTCTTTGGGAAGCGGTGCAATTATAAAATGCCGTCGGATGCTCCGCCCGCCCCGCTTCGAAGCCAAGGACAAAGCAGTTAAGCCTAGGCTAGAAGAACCATCTGTACCGGACGCCGGTTCTTCAGAGGTGTCGGTGGAGCCGGCGGTGGCCACCGAGGTTCTTTGGGTTCCCAGGGAGACTTTGTTATTGCAAGATGTGGCCTCTCAGGAGGCAGGTCAGGCTGAAGGGGCTTCTCAGGTTACTATACTCCCTCCCTTCCTAGGGTGGCTAGGCCCTCTCCTTCTGTTTCCAAGACTTCTCCCAGAGGCAGGCCAGGTTCAGCTTCAGTTGGTGTCACCCTAGTTCTTCTGGAACTGTGCCCAAGAAGCATATGCTTAAAATGGCAGAAGATTTGATTTCTTTGATTAGGGGTTCTTTGCCCCCTCCTGATAAGAGACCTAGGGTGGAGCCTGAGCCAGGGAGTTTTGAGCAGGCTTCGATGTTTCAGAGTCTTCGGCTGAAGACTTGCAGGAGTATTCTCCTTATTCTGACTCTGATGTGGATGATTCTACTCCTTCTGCTTCTCCTCCTGAGGATTTTTCTTTCTCAGAAACTCTTCATTCTATGAGGGAGCATTTTAAGTGGGAAGGTCAGGACTTCTCTGATTCCAGGAAAAGGCTTAGAGAATTTGTTTTTACCCCAGCATAGGCCTTTGGCTATACCTCCTGTTTTAGATGTGGTGGAAGATGTTTTTGCAGAGGCTTCTCTTAATCCTGATTCTTTGCCTCCTGCTCCTGTTAAACCGGATAGATATTACAGGGTGCCTGAAGCTCATAAGTATCTTTTTAAGAGTCCTAGGGCAGACCCAGAAACTGTTAGCCAGGGGCCTAAAGGCGTTAAGGCTTCTGTTGTCAAGAATCCGGTTCCTTCAGACAAAGAGGCCAAGGCTTTGGATAGATGGGAAAAGAAAGTTTATACTTCTTCCACTCTAGCTATGAGGGCTTTGAATTGCCAGTTTCACATGTTAAAATACCAAAACTATCTCCTTTCACAATTGAAGTCTACGGTTGATGCTCTGGCGGAAGGTATTGATTGTAAAGAGTTGCAAGATTTAGTGCATGTTTCTGAACAGGTGGGTAAGCATTCTTTGCAATGTGGTTTTGATGCTGTACAGGCCTCGTCTAGGGTGGCTGCCACTGGGTCAGTTCTTACGCCTGGCTGAGGGATCAGAATTTATCTGACCATGTTAAATCACGGATTTTAGATGCTCCTTTACAATCTGATGTGTTGTTTGGTTCTCCTGTTGAGACAGTCTTAAAGAAAATGGAAGACAAGGCTAAGTCTATGCAGACTGTTAAGGATTTTTTGCAGGTTCAGCCTCCAAAGTTTAGTAGAAATTGGCCTACTAAGGGGTGGATGTATCCTTCTTATGATTCCCAGTCTAGGGGTAGATCTAGACGGGGTAGGGGCAGAGCTCAGGGCTCTTTCAGGCCTAGAACAGGGAGTTCTCCTGCACAGTCTTCAGGTGAGGGCAGGGGTCAGTCCTTTCGTAAACAGACCCAATGACCTACCTTTTCAGCTGCCAGAGCCTTCTGGCAGCACCTTTGGGAGGAAGGTTGGCACTTTTCAAAGAAAATTGGAGTTTAATTACCCAGGACAGATGGGTATTGGATATCATACACCACGGTTACAGGTTTTATTTCCATACCTTGCCTCCTTTCAAAGGCATGCCAGACGTTCCTCCTCCACAAAGAATAGAGGCTCACAAGCAAATTTCTCTGTTACTCCAAATAGGGGCCATTCAGCCGGTCCCTATGCCAGAAGTGGGCCTAGGATTTTATTCTCGCCTGTTCCTAGTACCAAAGAAAGGGAACACGTGGAGACCAATTTTGGACTTATCTATCCTCAACACTTATCTGGACATTCCCAAGTTCAAAATGTTGACGTTACAGCAGCTTTTACCTCTGCTGGGCAAAGATCATTGGATGGTAACTTTAGATCTCAAGGAGGCTTATCTTCATGTTCCTATCAGACTAAGTTGCAGGAAGTATCTGCGTTCGAGCTGGGACTTCTCATTATCAGTTCTCTGCATTGCCCTTTGGCTTATCTACTGCACCCAGAGTGTTCAAAGGTTCTGGCTCCAGTGATAGCTTTCCTCAGGTTAAAAGGAATACAGATTTATCCCTATTTGGACGATTGCCTGATTCTGGCTCAAGAAAGGGACGAGCTTCTTCATCATTTGGATTATGTGATAGCAGTGCTAAGATGCCTGGGGTATTCTGTGAACGAAATAAAGTCCAGTCTAGTACCCTCTCAAGACATGTGCTTTCTGGGTGTGAGACTGAATACAGCATCCCAGATGGCATTTTGACCCCGGACAAACAAAGGAATCTTTCCCTTTACTTTCATCAGTTGTCTCATCAGTCCGGCTGACTGCAAGGACAGTCCTTCAAGCCTTAGGGTTCATGGCATCTTGTATTCTGGTGCTTCCCAATGCCAAACTGCATATGAGGAAGCTACAATGGTATCTCAAAATGTATGGACACAGCACTGCCAGGATTTGGACACTGTCATTCAAATAATACCTTGCATTCAAAAGGAATTTTTGTGGTGGGCTCAGGAATGTCACCTAAACAAGGGACTCTCTGTGACCCGGCCAGAGGCGAGTCAGATTCTAACGACAGATGCCTCAGACAAAGCTTGGGGAGCTCATCTGAATGGAAAGTGGATACAAGACAAGTGGCCTGCCAGACTACAACATCTACATATCAACTTGAAAGAGATGTTAGCAGTCCAGTTTGCATTACTAGCTTTCAAGGATTTACTTCTTCCAGGGCAGGTGTTGATTCTAACAGACAACACAACTGTCATGTGGTACATCAACAAGCAAGGCGGAACACATTCTTATCCTCTATGCAGGCAAGCAATGATTTTGTGGGAGACTGCTCTCAGTTTACAGCTAAATCTTCAGGCAAGGTTTCTGCCGAGCACAGAACTCCTTAGCAGATGTGTTGAGCAGACAAATTATGGATCCCCACGAGTGGAAATTGGATCCTCATGTATTTCAGAAATTGACAGTGTCATGGGGAACTCCAGACATAGATCTGTTCGCTTCCCCACTAAACCACCAGCTGCCAAAGTTTTGCACAAAAAGGTTTCATCCCACAGCTTGGAAAGTGGGTGCTCTTTCTTTCAATTGGAGCAATCTTCATGTGTATGCCTTTCCGCCTCTGCCTCTCCTCCTAAAGGTACTACTAAAGGCCAGACAAGACAAGCCAAGGATGATTTTGATAGCTCCAGATTGGCCTCGACAGCATTGGTACCCATTACTGAGGAGCCTGGTACGGAAGCCTCCATGGCCTCTGCCTTCGATTCCACACCTGTTGTCTCAGGAGGACAGTCATTTGCTCAATGTCAAGCTTCACTCTCTGCACCTAACAGCCTGGCATATTCTGTTTTGAACCATAGTGGGCCTCCACTTCCACAACAAGTTTTGAATGTTATTTTGGAAGCCAGAAGGCCTAGTACAAGGAAAGTGTACGCAGACAAATGGAAGAGATTTTTATTTGGAGTGCAGCAAAGGATTTTGATGTTTCTGGGCCTAATTTAAGTGTGGCTCTTCAATATCTTACTGAGTTACTGGACAAAGGTTTGTCCTTCTCTTCTATTAAGGTTCATGCTGCAGCAATTTCGGCTCACTATGATTGTGACCCACCATTGTTTTCTCATCTTTTGTTCAAGCAATTTCTTAGAGGGGCAAAGAATATAAGACCCCCACGAAGAGCTCCTACTCCTGCTTGGGATCTCAATTTTGTGTTGGAGAAACTCACTCTACAACCTTTTGAGCCTGCAGCTACTGCTGAATTAAAGTTTTTATCATGGAAGACTGCTTTTTTGTTGGCTGTTACCTCTGCAAGAAGGATTTCTGAGTTGCAGGCCCTTATGGCAGTTGAGCCTTTCTTAATTTTCCATAAGGATAGGGTATCTTTACGCACTAATCCTTCCTTTATGCCTAAAGTGGTTTCTAGTGTGGCTTTAAACCAAACTATTCATTTGCCTACCTTTTATGCAAATCCCCAAAATAAAGGGGAAAAGATTTTGCACACTTTAGATGTACACAGGCAGTTGCGTTATTATTTGGACAGAACTAAAGGGTTCAGGCAGTCTCAGCAGTTATTTGTTTCTTTTGCTTTGAGTTCTCAGGGCAAGCCTGTGTCAAAACAAACTATTTCTAAGTGGATTGGGTTTTGCATTGCTTTCTGTTATTCCCATCATGGCAAGGAAGTTCCAGCTGGGATTAGGCCTCATTCCACTAGGGCTACTGCCACTTCAACAGCTTTTTTGAGAGGGGTAGCAACTAAGGATATTTTGGAAGCAGCTACTTGGAGTTCAGTGCATACTTTTTCCAGGCATTATCACCTACCACTTTACTCTAAATCCAGGGCTGGTTTTGCCTCTGCTGTTTTGCAGGGCATTTTAGCAGCTCCTGCTTCCTTATAATTTGGCCATCCTCCCTTTCCTCTGCTTTGGGATTCTACCCAAGTGTAAGGACTGCAGCAATGTGAGATGAAGAACATAGTACAGTTTTGTACCTACCATAAATGTAGATGTTCGAAGATCCACATTGCTGCAGTCCAACTCCCTCCTTCCCTCTGTTGTTAGAGGCGGTTGTGTGGGTTGGGTGGTCAATTGGGTGTATATTGTCTATTGTATATATTGTACATATTTTTAGTGCTAGGATGGTTGGTTGTTGGTTTGCTGTCTTTTGGTTTTTGACCTTTATTTTTAGGGTCTTCTGACATCTGGGGCAAGAAAAGACTGAGGATATGACGTCGGTCATGCGCATTTGTACCCTGACGTCCTGATGTCAGTCAAATGCGCCTTGACCGACATCAGCCTTATACTTTGATATTCGGGCCGACCGAGGACAGCGGACTACCCAAGTGTAAGGACTGCAGCAATGTGGATCTTCGAACATCTACATTTATGGTAGGTACAAAACTGTACTTTTTGGGGAGTAGCAAAAAGATCGCAGCAAGGCTGACCCCACTTGAGGAAAATTTCTCTCACAACAGAGTCTTTCAGAGACCACTCGTGAGGCATGAGGATAGCTCTGCTCAACTTGTCCGCAATTTGATTGGACTTCCCAGGGATGTGCGTTGCTATCAGAAACCGCTGAGAAGAAATCGCCCATTGCCACAATCTGAGTGCTTCTCGACACAGGGGGTATGACCTGGTTCCGCCTTGTTTGTTGATGTACCACACTACAGACATATTGTCTGTCTGGATTCCCAAGGGAAGAGAGTCTTGAAGGGCTTGCAACGCTAAAAGCACTGCTCTCATCTCTAGAACATTTATGTGCAAGTGGCATTCGTTTGGTTGCCATGTGCCCTGGACCGTCCTGCCCTGATAATGCCCCCCCCACCCGATCAGGGAGGCATCCGTTGTCAGAGTAGCAACCGGAGGGGGTGGAACAAAGGGTCTTCCCAACAAGAGCTGAGGGGAAGACATCCACCACATGAGATGATTTTTGCACCGCTTGATCATAATGGTGTGAGACATTGGAAGTTGCTGGTATGACCATTGTGTAAAGAGCATCCATTGAAGGATCTGCATGTGGAATCTGGCTAATGGAAGCAGAGGTATGGCCGCCGCCATAATTCCCAACACTTTCAGAACTAACCTGGCCTTGATTCTGTTGTTGTGGAAAAGGAGTGAGACCAGTTTGTGAATGTCTGTTATTCTCTGATGTGTTAGTCTACATGTCTACTGTGTCTAGATTTGCCTATGAAAGTAATAGCACGACAAAAGGGACAAAACAGACTTTTCGCAATTTATTGAAATGCCTAACGACAAATGCTAAAAGTGTAATCCCTGGCCATCAGAAGGAGATGCTTGGTGGGAGCTGTGAGGAGCCAGTCGTCCAAATATGGAAACACTTGGAATCCTTGTCGTCTCAGGTGAGAAGCTACCACTGCCATGCATTTGGTAAACACCAGGGGCAGTGGTGAGACCAAAGGGCAGGGCCCTGAACTGAAAATGACTGGTTCCCAGCCTGAAGCGGAGGAATCTTCTGGAGCATTTTGTCATTTTATGTGATATGCATCCTGAAGGTCTATAGAGCACATCCAGTTGCCTTTTCCCAATAGGGGAAGGATGGATTGCAGCGTGACCATCCGAAATCTTGTTTTCTTGACTGATCTGTTCAAGATACTGAGATCCAAAATTGGTCTCCAGTCCCCTGTTTTCTTTGGAACTAAAAAGAACCTTGAGTAGATTCCGGATCCTTTCTGGTCTGCTGGAACTGGCTGAATTGCTCTTTTGCAAGCAGTTTTGAAATTTCCAAAACCGCTAGATCCCTTTGGGTGGAACATCTGGAAGGGACTTTTGATTGGATTGGAATTTGAAGAAAGGGGATAGAATAGCCTTCGGACTGTACCCATTTGTCTTGAGTCAGGGATAGCCAGGCTTTTGGGTACAGTGATCCCCGACTGCCTCCGGTGGGCAGTCAGGCAACACCTCAGGGATGCTGAAAGGGCTTATCAGAGAAGGCTTCCGATTGCCCTGGTTCTATGGAGCCCCCCCGCCTCTGCCTCTGGCGGGAACGACTTTTTGGGCCAAAAGTCCCTTGAGATTGAACCACATTTTCCCACTTTTCTGGCCTTTGGGGTAAGGCCTAGAAGGAGTAGAAAACGGACTGCAGAAAGAGTCTTGCCATCAGTCTCGCACTTAGTCAAGGTTTCTTTCACTTGAGGACCAAAGAGATGATCCATCAAACGGGAGTTAGTGAAAGATGAAGGGGTCCGCAAAATTGCATAGCCGCATCCAGGCATGCCTACGTAAGGCCACACCTGTCCCTGCGGCTCCATCAGCCGCATAAGAAAGGAGGCGATGGAGGAATTGGCTATGGAGTTAGTAGCCAGCTGCGTGTTCATCTTATCTTGAAAACCCGCAGCTGTAGGGTCCTTCAACATGTCACTTAATCAAGTATCTTTGAAGACGAGTGAAATGGCACAGGTAGTTCAGCGAAACGATAGTAAATGTCGCTGACGAGACAATCCGCTTCGCACTCCTGTCCATGGACCTAGATTCCTTGTTAGGTGGATGGACAGGTACTGAAGGATCAGCTAGTTCCTTCTTAGTGGCAGCAGCTACCACCATAGCATCCACAGCAACTCCTTTTGTCAAGAACTGTTTGTCTGCTGGTGCCGTTATGAATTTTGAGGGTCTCCTGGGAGTGGGGTCCACTGAATCAGGAGCCGCCCATGCCTTTTAGCTACCACCTGCATGAGGGGTCAAAGGGGAGACACCCAGGAGGTGGAAGGACAAGGTACACAGATTCATCCTCCGGCTGAGGACTGGCCAATTTCCCTCTGTTTGAGGATTTCGAATGTCTGCAAAGGAGACATCTTCAGAAGGGGAACGGGGAACCCTCGAATCATCTAAATCTGTGTCAGATGTGATGGACTCAGGTGAGTCAATGTGTTTCCTCTTACACTTCCTCTTCTGAGGGGCTCTTCTGCCAAATCAGGAGAGGCCTCGAAGAGGATGAAATGGTTCCTGAGGAGCTGGCTCTCTGCGGTCCGGGATGAGGGAGTGAGTCGACTTGACCTGAGGCACCGTGAGGAGGGGGGACGGAGCCAACTGTGGAGTAGAGCCAGGCTCTAACACACTCCACATGACCTCGAACGCCCCCTGTCAGGCAAAGCCAGAGGTCCCCGCCCGAGAAGCTGAGAACCTCCTCTGCACCGACAGTGATGGCTCGAGCCGAACTCACTAGCTGGCTCCTCCGAGAGGAGCGGGTCGGACAAGGGTCCGATGCCAGCTCAACGGAGTCGGAGGAGGAATATATTGATGGACAGGGGCAGGCATCGACTGATGAGTCGGGCTCTGAAGCATTTGGGCCAGTGCCTCGGACTTCACTACCTCTGGAGGTCATGATCTGACAGCCTCGATGACCTAGAGGAGTGAGATTTATGGCTCCGTCAGACAGCAGAGGAGATGCTGGAGCCGAATGAACGGAGCCAAGGGATGGTGACCTGGATCTCTTCTAGATGTCGGCTCAAGGTCTGGTCGGGCCGACAAGGTATTTCTCCCTACTCGGCTCCAGCGGGGAAGAGGGGGAACCACAGAACTTGGCTCTCCAGCCGGAGCCGATGACTATAGGTTTTGTAGCTTTAGGTCTCGGCTCAGTAGCTGGAGCCAAGGACCTAGAAGCCTTAGAGGGCTTCCCAGAGACAGAAAGGGAATCCTCAGGCTTAAGAAGACCCCGAGGATCAACTTATTTTCTTTCCTGCAGGACCCTGGGGCTGAAGCCATGGCATACAGCACAGGAGTCGACCGCCTGTCAGAGACATTTTCTGACAGCACGCATCACACTTCTTGAAGCCTGAGACCTTTGTGTCTTTAGACATCCTAGACAAAAAGTGTAATCACACACACTCAAACAGACACACTGATTACACTAATTTTACTTCTAAAACTCAAAATAAACAATTAACTAAGTTTAATTAAGAGTAACACACACACACCACTAGATGGGGAAAGGCCAGAAGGCCCCGAGAGAGAACTTTAAAAGTTCTTGTGGGAAAAAATGGGATTTTTCGAAAACAGGGGTAGAAATCCACTACACTAAGGAAATATATTTAAACTTAAAAATATAGGGTTTTAAGTATGCTAATTTCACAAAAATACACTTACCAACAAGGAAAACCAACACCTCGATGCGCAAACGAGATCTGAGGTAACTCACGCCTAGCATTATGGGATATGGAACCAACTCGAGCTTTTAGAAACCCATCCAGCAAGAATGAAGGCGAGATAGACAACTTAACATCACCTGTTTTATACCATTTAGACATATCACATGACTTGTAATATATCATTTAAAGAAACATCAACATTTCATCAGAGTGCCATTTGTAAAATGCATTTGCAATACGTATAAATATAAATACTTACATAAATTCATGTAAAAGACACTAAGGACAATCATACACAAAATACACACTAAATATATATATATATATATATATAGGTTTCTTGACGCCAACTTCTCTAATGACAATATGTGTCTGTGAAATCTAGAACTGGGGTGCTGTTATCCAGTGCCAAAAACAAGGCAAACCTTCCTTCCTAAACATGCTGCTATGTGTAGCCAGTATGTAATTGCTGGAAAACTGCATTCAGAAATGCAGACTGTGAGAACCTGATAGGAGTTTTGTTTGGTCACCTACCCTAGCACTATTGGAAAAAAATCACAGGGGTGTAGGTATCACAGCCAGGACAGCAAAGATGTGAACAGAAAAACAAAAACAGTGTGTTGTGAGGTACAGGATGAGGGTATATATAAGTCTTTCGGCTTTTCCTGGCTAGGGGTTGCCACAGCTCTAAAATGATGGAATGTGTGGAACTTGTTTGCTTGACAACTGCTAACATTTCCATGCCATTAATGGCTCCATTGGTATTCTGCTGCCATTTGCTTTTCACTCCTTATGAAGATATGTTTAAAGGACTATATTATCTTATTAAGCTTTAGGACAAACTGAAGTGCATTCAGGAAACAGTCTACATGAATCTGCAGTGTCTTTATGTCTTAGTTCTTTTAACATAAAATGCTTCATCTGAGACCAAGTACATTTCATGTTTACTCCTAATAGAAGCCTAAACTGTCTACAGACGGAAGCAGTGAAACATAGTAGATAAGGTGTTAGTCTCCAAAAACACATATTTGATTTTGGATCTTTTCAGAGACCACTTACTTACATATTGTGCGTCCATTTAAAAGGAATCTGAGTGCTACAGCTAGACTACCTAGCTCCCCCCCAAAAAAGTGCAAATGTATATCCAGAATGTCTACCCTCTGTACAGGCCTCTAATTGTATATAAAGATGTGCACCTTGTACTGTGCTTCTTAATGCCGTGTGACCTTGCATTAACCATTACACTTTCAGTAGTAAAGGTGATCTTTTTATTAAAACATGGTGGTAACTTCTGAAATTATTAATATAGTGAACTTTGTTATAGCTAAACTTGGTATAAATGTTATTTAAGACCATTAGTAATATGAGAAACATCTGATTCATGTTCATGACTGTAAAGAAAATAATACTTTATTGTGCACATTTCAAATGATTTTCAGATAATTATGTTGTTGCAACCAACATGGAGAATAAAACAAGGTGAAAGGGAAGCAGCTTGGAAGATAAAGGTGGACAATTATTTTAAAGTCCCTCCTGTTGAAATCCAACACACTACAATTTGTCTAGTTTAACTATGTCACTGTTCTCAGGATGCTACTGAATGCGTGATACTAAATGCTCCCCAACTCCCAGCAACCCACCCACTCTGATTCATTAGTTCTATCCCTGGTGGTAACTATTGGGTACAACCTGCACTTTTCCTGGTGAGTTGGTGACATTGTTTACTCTGTGCACAAAAAGTAAAGCCATCCCTGCTCCTGAGTCAGTTGATGTAATACCTGTGTCTTTAAATACCTGCGCATGCAGTTCCCCAGAATCTCACACAGATAGGCACACAAAAACAGACACATGCGCACACACACACACACACTCAAGACGCATCACAACATTTGTACTTTTCTTGTTTTTCTGCTGTTGTAATTTTAACATTATTTACTTCAATCCTGTATCTGTCTTCTAGGACATACTTGAACAAAAACAGTATACACTGAATGCCCTGTTAGTAAAGCAATGAAATGACTGAATGTATTGTTTTATGTTTAGCAAATTAATAAATGAAGCTGTCTTACAAAGGAATGAAGTTACATTTTCATTTATTTCACAGTTTCAGACTTTATTAACTTGCCTGTGCTATAACAGTTGAAAACACTTATTAATGTGTTTGCATTCTCAGGTAAAAGGTCCAGGAATTGGAGTGTTAGGATTTTCCAAAAGTGGTGACATTGCCCTTGCCATGGCTTCTTTTTTTCCTGAGATCTGTGCAGCTGCCAGCATTAATGGATGCATTGCAAGTATCACCTCAGTGCTGCATTACAAAGGGATGACAATCCCTGCACTACAATATGAAACATCCCGTATCCGTCCAACTGCATCAGGAGCGTATGATATCTTGGAAGCTGTAGATAATCCTATGGAAGGTACTAATCAGGCAAGCCTTATCCCAATTGAGAAAGCCCATGGGCACCTCTTGTTTGTGGTAGGAGAGGATGATCGGAATTGGAAGAGTTCATTCTATGCTTCAGAAGCCATTAAGCTCCTTGAGAAACATGGAAAGAAAAACTACACTATTTTAAGCTATCCCATGGCAGGTCATTACTTGGAACCACCCTACTTCCCATGGTGTGCAGCTTCTTTTCATGTTGTGTATGGCCTACCTGTGCTGTGGGGTGGGGATCCATGGATGCACAATGCAGCTCAAGAAGATGCATGGAGAAAGATTCAAGCATTCTTCCAAAAACACCTCAATGGAGAGAAAATCAGAAACCAACTTTAAACTCAGAAGCTCTTTACTGTTTGGTAGTTCATTCTGACGTTGTTATTTGGTGAGGCTAATAACATACATTCTACAGGTGTGATTCTTTGTCATTTTATAAAATCTGTAGAAAAAGCAGACTCTCCTCATGACCATAAGATTACACATGAAACTGATTTTGTGTACCACTGCTGTATTGTTCCTTATGGCAACTGTATGCAGTTTCAGTGAAAATGACCTAAATTCACCCGTGCTATAGTCTGAAACAATCAAGAAATCTGAACTGATTAAGGTACTAGATGAATCCCTGTTATGTTCCCAAGAAGAAAAGCAACAGCAGCCTATAGACTATTTTGTTGGCAAAGACATTATGGCATGCCTGCATAGAGTGCATAAACTAACACTGTGGCAACACTGCTTTA
Source organism: Protopterus annectens (assembly GCF_019279795.1). Taxonomy (NCBI): domain Eukaryota; kingdom Metazoa; phylum Chordata; order Ceratodontiformes; family Protopteridae; genus Protopterus; species Protopterus annectens. The sequence continues at coordinate 325,911,354 of NC_056737.1, forward strand.
CCGTCTGTACTGAGCAAAATGCATTATATAATCATATTTACTTACAGTTACTCAGACTGCATATTTCTACTTCAGAATAGTGCAACATTCTATGGATAATGTTATTGTAGCAAGATACTACTGTAACTGTCAATAGGATGACATTTTATTTATCCTCTGTACAATATGTTACAATGTTGTTGCTTCTCTGCTGATGTACATTCAGTATGTTTGTACTTAGGTTCATGGGTGCCGGAACCAAAGGGCAAGGGGAGAGGGGAGAAAGCCCCTCCCACTTTCAACAACTGCCCAATATGCCCTGAATAGCGATTACATGGAAACATTTGCACTGACATTTTCAAAGTACTCAGAAGGTCAGACAGTAAGAAAAAGATGATTTGATGATAATTGTCTTCTTTCTACCCGAGCACATAGTTACCGTGGAAGAGTCTATGTGAGTGTTTTTGAGGTACACCTGTCAACTTCTTTCATCAAGAATTTTGGACAAAGCCAAAATTCATAGGTGACGAAGGCCCAAAACCTGGGATTATTTTTAAACATTACTTATGCATTTAAAATTTTAACTGAACAGTTTTTACATCAACATGGATTTTCTCATTAGTATAAGTATGAAAGTTTAATGTCTGGCATTAACCACTGACTGTAATCCTTTGCATACATTTCAACTTTTGCTTAAGAATTCTGGACAAAGTAAAAAAAAAAAAAAATATGGGTGGATAAAGGACAAAACACGGACAGATTTTAAATATTGCTCCTATAAACCTAGAAAGATGCTTGAATAACAGGTTTTGCATTAGCATGTATTTTCTGAAGGATATGAAGTCTCAGACTTGACTGTTTCATTATTTAGTGGGCACAGTCCTCAATGGTTTGCCAGAAATCCAAAAATTTTATGAAGAAAAGACCAAATATATGAGGCAAAAATCTGGACATTCTATGACATTCAGGAAAGTTGAAAGGTATGATCCTGAGTGATTTACCAGAAAAATCAAACATTTTACAAGGGTTAGAGCAAAAATATGAGGCAAAAACAGGGATGTTCTACAAAATTATGAAGACTTTATTGTTTGCTGTTTGTTTACTAGGTAAGTGGGCAGGGCTGTTGACCCTTTTCAGATGCCACCAGAGATCAACAGCAGTAAAGATAATTTACTCAAGTACAATAATACAGTACATTCATGTACATACTTTGTACAGTTAAGAGGTATGTTTAATGTCCATAAGTTGGCACAGACCTACGTGTTTATTGACGTTCAACCACTGAGTACCAGGATAGGCTTTGGATCTCCTTTCTAATAGCTTGTTTTAGGCAGAATTTGCCACAGAGGTACATTTCACTGGAGCTAGACTGACTTCCTGTGTAGTAATCATTTTGCTGTATTTAAATAATTCATTCATTTTCTTACACCCATTTTATGCTAGTCAGGATCATTATGGGGCTAGGCAAAGATTTCCTGACTTGCTATGGGAATAAGCCATAAAAACAGTTTAGATTCATTGATATTCCAAGGCCAATACATCTTATGACCATTCACACTTTATCAGTACCCTCCCTCAAGTATTATGTCTTTTTCCAAGGAACATACCAATGAAACCCAGAGTAAATCTCTGCATACCCATCCAGTTACTAGTTTATGTTTAAAGTAAGATAGTGAATCACATTACTGAACATGTAGGGGAGGTTTATTCCAAAGGTTTGGGAGGTGCTGCCTTATAAGTATGCCTCTCCACTGTGCAGTAGATATCTGTTGGTGAAGATTTAAGTCCTTGGTTCTAGTTTTGGTGGAGATTTTGGACTTGTGGAGAAGCAGGAGGTCCAGAACAACTGTGTCTCTAATTGTGCAGTAAGCAAGACAGACTTCCCTTTAAAAGTCTGTAAGACACTAAATAAAAGTATAGCGCTTCTAGCATATCTTCATAGCTCAGGGATTTTAGGCCTGTGATCTTTTTGTTTATGAACTTACAGGGTTTTGCTAGTTGCTTGATATGATTAATGAGATACACCCCACAGAGGGCCCTATACTCAGTAATTGTCCTGATCAATGCTATTTAGTCATAAGGACATTCCTTTGGCAATTAGGTGGGCTAAACAAAAAGATTTCCTGACAACTGCTATCACATGATGGTCAAAATAGAGGGAGCTATCAGCTCACATATCTAGGTCTCTGACAAATTTTTCATTTTGTAGTTGTGTGTTGCCTGTGCAATATGATGGGGGAAGGGAGTTTTCTATCAAAAGTAATACTGTACTATTTAGCATTTAGTTTGAGCTCATTTTTAGTATACCAAGGGTTTACTAGGGAGAGTTAATTCAGAAGAGTTTTGAGTATAATACTGTGACTTAACAACAACCTGCAAATTTTGTTAGCCAGAGGTCTTGGCTCACCACTTGGAGATCAGAGAAATAAATCCCAAAATGGAGATTTTTTTTTTGAGTCATGAGGGGACACCACTGGTCACTTTCATATTACTGATGAGGCACCTGCAAATTGCACCATGTGGGCTCTGTCTTTCAGCCAGTTTGCTATCCATTTTACATACATGGGATCAAGTTTTAAAGCAATTAGCTTTTGTATGATACCAGTGGGGAGAATGGTGTTGAAGTCATTCACCAAGTCAAGAAATACCATATGCACTGCAAGGCCACCACCTACAGCCTCTGTAACGCTTTTGAAGAAGTTTACTGGGTTAAATAAACAACCTGCACTTCCTGTCACAAACCAGACAACACATAAAACACAAAATCAGTGTGCCGCACAATCACAGCCCTTAAGGCAAAATAACATACCTAACACACTAGTAATAGGTGACTCTATAGTCAGGTACACTGACATCCCACTCACTAGGCTGGACAAGTAGAAGGTTACTGTTAACTGCCTGTCGGGAGCCAGAATCCGCCACAAGCACTCAGGTCACTCCAGAACAAGTACAAATATGACTTTGTTATTGTTCATGTTGGTGTGAATGACCTGAGACGTACCTCCCTGGACTACATGAAAAGAGACATAGAAGAGCAACCCAGGCAGGTATGACCCTGACCCTGACTAGCATCCTGCCCTCACCAAGAATGATACCTCAGTATAAAGAAAAAAATCATCAATTTCAACAATTGACTAAGCTTCTGGTGTCATTCAAAGGGGATCCAGTGTCAGCCTGGGGCGAAATGCTCGACAAGCCATGTTGCTTCGCAAGAGATGGCTTGCACCTGTCACCCCTAAGCTTTTGAATACCAGCCAAGGCTCTTGCTGCCCCCATAGTGCTTTTTTAGGCAAGGCTCAAAAGTCAAACCCACCTCCGTAAACAGCACAATTAACAAAAAACTGAGGGTTATGCTACTCAACACCAGGAGTTTAAATCTCAAAATGCACGCACTCAAAGCACTCCTCAGTATGGAGAACGTCGACATCTGTGCAGTAACTGAAACCTGGTTGAAGGCTCCAGAGAGCACCCCATCACTACTGGGCTACAACTCATACCACATGTTTCAGCTGCAGAACACGGACAAAACACAAAAGGAGGGGGTGTATCCATATTCATCAAGGATATCTACACCTCCAGGTTAGTGGCGCAGCATGATACCTCTGAGATCATCCATGTGCAACTAACATTGGGCAAATCTGCAATGCAAATTGTGGCCTGCTACAGATCACCCTCCATGATCCAGGACCACCACTCCACCTTTCTGGAGACACTGGAAAACATGAAGGTCCTACCGAACACCCTGATATTGGGCGATTTCAATTACCCTACCATTCACTGGGAAAACTACTAGAGTACAAATTCCCAGGCCCAGTGCTTCCTGGAATTCATCAACTCAAATGCTCTGGATCAGCTGGTAAACTCCCCTACCAGAAGTGAAAACATATTGGACCTGGTCATCACCAACATGGGCAACAGGTGTTCCACACCGGAGATCAACCTGTCACTGGTTAGATCAAATTAATCACTTGGGATGTCCACACCCCACCACCACCCACAACTAAGGAAACCACAGTAAAAACTTTTCTAAAGCAAACTTCACATTACTTAAGACAGAGGTGGTAAGTTTCACAGCCCCCATGCTAAAGGATAACGCTGCCCAAGATGCAGAAACCTTTACAAATGCACTCTATGAGCACCTACAAGGATGCATGGATCATGCCATCCCTAGCAAAACCAAGACTCACTCCTCGAAGAGAAGGAAACCAGTTTGGTGAACCCCTGCAATAAACAGGCTATACAATAGAAACAGGAAACTAGTTCAGAAAAAAAAGCAAATCCCAAGAAGGAAAGACATCCCTGATCAGTATTAGTAAGAAACTAAGGTCCCTCATGAAATGATCCTTGGCTAACTTCGAAAGAAAAATAGCCAAGCATTCAAAAGATAACCACAAAGCCTTCTTTAGCTATGTTAAGAATCTAAGTAGCAACTCGCAGTTATGTACTGAACTAGTGCAACATAGTACAAAATATACTGAACCTACTGATATTGCCAACATCCTGGCAGATAGATTTAGTGCAAACTTCACCCCCCTCTCAACTCCAAAAGGGCCCACAACAATAACAGAAAAGTGTAGTGTCCCAAAAATCACAGATGCACAGGTGAAAACAGCCCTTTCAAAAGCCAAAAACAGCATCAATGGGATCAGATGGTGTCCCAGGCTGCATATTGCACTAATTACAGAACACACTAAACCCCCCCCCACCTAAACACGCTGTTCAACCTTCAACCACAGCCTCTCCACAGGCTATGTGCCTATAGAATGGCACACAGCAATGGTTATTCCACTCCACAAATGAGAGGCCACAACTGACCTTGGTAACTATTGCCCCATAAGCTTAACTAGCCTGGTCTGCAAGGCTATGGAGTGCATCATCATGGAACTCATTAAAGACATTGGGAACCTTCAAACACTTGACCTGACCCAGTTCAGCTTTAAGGGCAGATCATGCCTACTAAACCTGGTTGACTTTGAGACAGTCACCAAGGCCATAGACGAGGAAAAGGTGGTTCACACAGCCTACCTTTACCTCACCAAGGCTTTCCACACCATTCCCCACTCGGGTATTACAGAAAAACTCACCAGCCTGAACACAAACCCCTACGTCATGAGATGGGTTGCCAACTGGCTTACAGACAGAACTCACATGGTAAGAATAGTGGGCTCCAGGTCCGACTCTAAACCATTCACAAGTGGTGTCCCACAAGGCTCGGTCCCGGGACCCCTACTGTTCAGCATATACTTCTCAGAAGTACAGGCAAACACAGGAGGACTATGGCTAACCAAGTTCGCCGATGACTGCAAACTGGGAGCCATAATTGACTCTCTGGCTGACACGGACATCCTCCAAAAGGGCCTTACTGAGACGGACACCTGGTGTCAAAGTCATGGCCTCAAGCTAAATGCCAAAAAATGGATAGTCATCCCATTTGGGAAAAACAAAACACGCATGAATTACCACATAGGTGGCAGCCCCCTTAATACAGAAGAGGTAATCAGAGATCTGGGGACCCAGGTAGATAGTAATCTCTTCTTTGACAATCATATTGCCAAAGTAGTTAGGAAATCCTTCTATGTGGCCCATCTAATTACTAAAGGGTTCGCATGTAGAAATAAAGAAGTTATAGTGCCCCTCTACTCGTCACTCATTAGACCCATCCTAGAGTACAATGTCCCATTTGGGATGTACCTCACAAGACACTTCCAACAGCTGGAAAGACCACAAAAGTACCTCACCAAGAGGATTACTGGCCTCAAACATATGTCCTATGCAGCCCGACTGAAAAAACTCCGGCTGTACTCAGTGGCATATCGCTTACTCAGAGGTGATCTCTGTCTGACTTACAAAGCCATGCCCAACTCAGAATTGATGGACATGCTCCACCTAAAGAAATCCAAGTCACTGCGAGCCATGCGCTCTAGTGAGCTAAACCTTGCCACAACAATAAATAGAACATGCTGGAGGGATAGATTCCTGTCACAGAGACTCCCCATGCTTTGGAACAAAATTCCAAATTACATCAGGCAGTGCCCCTCACTAACTCTCTTCAAGAGAAACCTTGACGAGTGGATGGGTAACAGAAAATACACCCCTGGGATCACTTCATTGGCTCTGCTTGACAGAAGATCAGTTAATTAATTGATGAGGTGACGAAAGCCGACACACTCTGGCTAGGCTTATAAATGCCCTCGGGCAAATAGGTTCATAGGTAGGTACTAGGCTATGAACCTAAATAGACAGGATTTACCCTTCACAAAACCAAACTGTTGGGATCAATTCAAACACCCACCCCATTTTTTTGGCGATGAGGTTTGTAAGGCTGATAAGACTTTAACTGCCCAGGTCAGTTGTAAGGCCACTCTTATGGAGGAATATCACCACTGTAGTGTGTCACTAATCAGGGACAAAACCAGTAACTAAACTTAACTTTAAACAGCTTCAGGAGTGTGTCTGAAAGGGCATGTTTAACACTATTATGCAACCAGGTATATGACATGCAGCAATAAATAAAGATACAGTCAAAATGATTGTTGTATACCAGAAATCTGAAAAAAAACATTGTGCATGTTTTTTTTTTTCTTATCCAGATGTTGCGGTGTTATAAAATGCATTATGGAGAGTAGCAAAGTTTGTTGATAAGCTGTTGTATGTACTTAAATGGGGCAGTCCCTGGCAGTATCGAATATTTTGAGTCTGGTCTTTGGTGAAATAAAACTCTAGGAAAAGGGATCCATGGGTCCCCTGCTGACCACTGTCCCCCTGAATATCCCAATTGTGCCTCCAGCTTTCTCCCCATCTCGGTCTTATGACACCATTCTGATTACTTTCTTCTTTTTTCAAATACTTTGTTGAACTCTTCAGATTCTCCCTGCATCATTTCAATGTATCCCAAATGGCTAAGATTACACCATAATGAATGAGGAGGAAATAATTAAATGAACCTAGTGGTCTCAGACACCCCCCAACCCATTGGATTCTAGATGTTCAGAGTTTTAATTTAGATTTTTCCCCCCAAACCTTCTGAGCCAAAGATGGCCTGAACAAAATTGTGGGTAAAGCAAGAAATTCATTCTTACTGTTCATTTTCTTCCTGCATCCTTTCACCACTCCCTAAGTGGCCAAGACTGCATTGTAATAACTGCAGAGGAAATAAAATAATTAAGCTGACAGTCTGGATGCTACTTGGACCACAGAAGCCATGGGATTCTAGATGATGTGAGGTACATTTTAGAGATTTTCCCCTAGCCTTTTGTTACAACTATGGCCTGGAGAAAAATCATGACTAACTAAAAAAAATCAAGTCTTATTTTTTCATTCAAGAAATAAGTTGACAAAAAAGTAGTTCTCAATAAACTGAGAAGAGAAATGCTTTCAAAGATACATGAATCATATGTCTCCCTGTCTAAAGAAAAAAAAAGATAATCACCCTTGGTGTATCCTTCTGTTATTAGATTGAGGTCAAAGTGAATGAATAAATGTCCTCTGTTATACATGTCAAGTTACTGGTGTCACACATCATACAGCTTGTATATTCATCCCACCCCTAAAAGACAGCTATCACCATCTGTGTTCCCATCTGACAACCAGAATATAGTAACACATTTTAACTTGTTGATCACAGATGTATATTCACAAAATGCCTCCTTATCCCTACCTCCCAAAGTTAGCCACCCATATACACTTCTGATACATGATTGTTAGAAAATTGAAGGAAACGTGTTACAGTTATGTATTCCAGCCTATTGCTCTTGGACTGTGCACTGCCCCTACATAAACTATAGCAATGTTGTGTGCATACCTGTGAGATATGATTATGTGAAAAGTTAAAGAAATAATAACTACATTGCCACAGCCCCCAAAAAAGCCACAGTGACGTTCTATGCATAGTACCTGTGAGGTTAGTTATGTGGAAAAATCGAGAAATAATAACCACACTTTCCTCAGTCCCAAACAAGTTATAGTGACTTCTGTGCGCACCTCTGAGATTTGATTGCAACGAGAACTTAAGAAATAATAATCTCACTGTTCCCAGGCCACCATCCACATACACAAAAGCTACACCAACCTACTGTGCACAGTTCTGGGCCAGTTGTAAAACAGGTGGGTGCAGGCAGAAGCCCTCAATAAGCTTGTGTCAAACTCCACCTCTACAAATGAGTTGTGGATACTGCCAGGATCTGTATGTTTTGTGATGCATTTTATGTCTTATTTTTAAAAGATAATGACTTGTACTGTATGGGTCACTAAAATTATGCTCTGAATTTAGGAAAGGCATGCTTATTAAGTACCTCTTACTACTGTTAAGCTCTAATCACTCACTGGAGCACTAAAAACAATCACGGGTCACCACAAAACAGCCATGGAAAGCTGTTAAACAACTCATTTGGATTTTTTCTATAAAGTATAACTAAAGTTTTTAACAGTATGAATAAAGTGTTTCACATCTTCCCACCAATCTTTTGTGGTGGTTTCTCTCTGTCTGGCAGGGTAAATGTGTTGCAACACTACTGACTTTTCTAAGTTTTGAATATATGGCTCCTGAATCACATACCATGGAGGTGCAACATTAGCTTCATTTGTATGTTTTTATGAAACTTCCATACAGTAATTTCAAATGTAACTCATATTTCACTATATACACTTACATTTCCCCAGTTACAAAAATTTTACATCACATATATTCTTTTGTATAATTATCAATCCAGCATTACATAAATTGATCAATTCCTATTTTCCCCTTAAACCTCATTCCTCCTCCAAAACATTATTCTGCATGTATCATTCCCACAATTTCCATTTTTTCTATGTAATTTGCACCTACTCTTTTTTAAGATCACACTTCCAGTCAGTGGCAGCTGGTGACTTCAAATCACAGGGGGGCTGCAGGAGACAGCTGAATGGGTGGGGTCAAGGGGAGGGGTGTGGTCAACCAGAAAGGGGAGGAGCTATGCACAAAACCACAAAAAACTAACTTTAATTAAATACACTGCCCTGGGTGGCAAACCATCATTATGAAAGTCCAATCAAGACAAAAATAAGTGTAGAAGAATAAAAATATTTCAATGCATTGGCTGCATGACAGCTTACTTAATATCTAGATGGAAACAAAAGGTTGTGAGGCATGAAAAAATAAATTACTTTTTAAATACATTACTGGAATGCCAGTCAAAATCAAGTATAAGAAAAACCAGAAGCACTCAACTCAAACCACTTCTCCTTGCACTGCAGTTCTAATTATAATATATTCAGCTTTATTAAAGTACCAAGTAACATGCTGAAAGTAGAAATCTATGTGATGCCCCAAAATGTTTCTTATCCAAAAAAGACCTGCTGCCTGACAACTTGTTTCATGGGGAAAACATGATAAAAGTAAAAAATGAAAAGCAAACAAGAAACAAGCTCAAGATACATTGCTTAAAGGATTACTGTACAGGTTATGGACCACACATGATTGGCATTCTGTTTAGTTTACGGGTAAAGTCTGTAGAGATGACTGGAAGTCTCCAACAAGTGTAATGAGCTTTTTAAAATAATGGAATCCTGTCCTTTAATACCCAAGGCTTATACATTATCTAGTCAAGTATTCTCTACATGGCAACAACAGAAAGGCTTTCAACGTTGGCAATTCTTTAACAGTATGCTTATTAAAGCTTACTTGCATCTTACGATCTCAGACAAGCTTACCTTATGGTCATTAAAGCATTGCTACTTAAACACAGAGCAACAGGCACTTTGAGTAATAAGCATAAATCTGAGTAATAAGCATAAATCAACAGTACAAAAATATGACAGAAACCAGACCATTCTGCAAAATCAAGGACAGATGAAAAGCCACTGTAGTACTTATGCAGTGTGTCCTCCCCATCCAAGGTAGATACAACTACTCCTTGCCTTGCTTGGACACATCCAGAGTCACTACATAGGGGAGTGGGGTGCAACAAGCATGTCACAATTTGAAATCTCTCTGGCTGACTGTGATGGCCCTGACACATTTGTCATACCTCTCAACCTCAAGAGCAAGAAATCTGGACAAAGCCATACACAGAATTGGGACAAAGGCCCAAAAGTAAGGACAATTTTTAAATATTGCTCTAATAAACTTAGAAAGATAATAGAATAGGTCTTGCATTAGTATGAATTTTCTGAAGGGTATAAAATCTGAAACTCAAATGTCTGTCATTTTCTAACTTCAGTCTTTAGTGATTTGTCACTAATTTGCCAAAAAACATGACTTTATGAAAAATGGACCAAAAATGTGATGCAAAAATATAAAATAGACACACAATACAGCTGCTACCTGCCAAAGAAGGGACACTTTAATATTAGTACTGCTACCTTGAGCAGCTGACAAAATAAAAGAATCTACATGCATTTCAAGTAATCTATAACTTTGATTATTACAGTTATTTCTTAATTGTAAACCCTCCATGTTTTCTTCCAAAATTGCTATTTTGCGGAGGGATTATTAGGGGGGAAGAGCAACATTTTGAGCCAAAAATTGGGGACAGTTGAGAGGTTGGCTATGCCTAATTCTATAAAGCAATTTATTTGCATGTACCTCTCAACCTGTTAATGCAGTAAATCTGAACAAGGCCAAATATATTGGGGCACATATAAACAGTACTAAAATTGCTCTTGTATAAATTGAGACAGTTGATAGAACAGCTCTTACTTTAACATGCATTTTCTGAAGGTTATGAAGTCTGAAATTTATTATTTAGTGACTTAATTCCTAAATGATTTGCCAGAAAACTACAAATTTTATGAAGAACAAACCAAAATAAGAAGCAAAAATCTATTCATTCTTTGAAAATCTGGACAGTTGGGAGGTATAGTTCAGCTGGGCCTGTCTGAGTTTGCTGCCCTTCCCCCCTGACAAAATAATGGTTGAATGGAGCCTCTGCAGCCATTCCAATGAACCATTACTTGGCTATTTCACTCCATTTACCATAAACACTAATGTGCATACTGCTTTACTTCCATGATAAGTTGGACTTCATTTGAAAGTTTTATTTTGTATTTTACAGCACAAACACTAAGTCATCTGTTAAACAAAACAATGCAGTCTCACAATGAAAACTTAGCATTAAAACTTCTCTGCCCTTGAAACTCACATTCATTGAAACAGCATTGAAACCCACATTCAAAGAAAATACATTTTGCCAGTGGCAGATAAAGATTAATTTTGGGCTGTTTTCAAATCATAGGCCCCTTGCATATGAAACATACATGTGCTCTTTGATACACCTTCCTCATTGTACTAAAATTATATTCCTTGTACAATACAGTTCACTTGTTAGAGGGTGTTTTAAATTTGTTTTGAACATTTTTCCAGTAAGCAATGAAACAAACCATATGCACCCATAATGGCAAAACTGCCCAGTTGAGAACATTTATCATAAAAAAAGTCTACTCAGACTTCCACAGTCCACCATTATTAGTAAATATACACAATTCTACAGTCCACCATTATTAGTAAATATGCACAATTCCACAGTCCACCATTATTAGTAAATATGCACAATTCTACAGTCCACCATTATCACTAAATATGCACAATTCTACAGTCCACCTTTATCAGTAAATATGCACAATTCTACAGTCCATTATCAGTAAATATGCACAATCTCTGAAGTAAGTCATCTAAATAATTCCACATTAAAGAAATCTGTAACTAATGAAGCGGTTGCTGCTAGCAATCACCTTTATATTTCATGGTTTCATCGAAAAATAAAGTGTCTGTTGCCCCCTCAGGAATAAATTGCCTATATTACATTAAAAAATGATAAGCTAGTAATATTGCAAGAGGAAATGGATGGCAAACTGATAACAGACTCATAGTTAGTATCTTCACCAAGGAGAACATTCTCAGTGTGGCAGCATCCACCTTGTGGGAGTAGAACCCACAGCCTTCTGCATCAAAAGCAAGTACACAACCTGTTGTGCTATAGTATTAACTAGGCAAAGCACTAAACTTCTATTCCCCTGCAGCTCTCAGTTCCTTGTAAAATCTACTCAATACTCAACTGCATCTCAACCCAGCTCAAGAAAACTGGAAAAAGCCAAAATGTATTGGGGGGGGTCAAAAGCCCAAAAACCAGGGACACATTAAACATTGCTTGTATAATCTTGGAAAGTTGCTAGAATAAAATGTTGTGTTGCCACCATACATTTTACTGCCAAGGTCCCTGAGCAAAAACAGTCAGAGTAACATACCACTACATACATCAGCTGCTTTGTAAAGAGAGGAAGACTGAAACTTAAATGGCTATCATTTAGTGAATTCAGTTCTCACCATAGCTGTCAACCTCTTAGTACAAAACACCTGGACAAACCCAGTAATGAGGGAATACAGCCCTCAAACATACTCAGTGAATTCAGTTCTTGCCATAGCTGTCAACCTTAGCACAAAAACCTGGGCCGAAGCCAATAATGGGGAATACAGTCCCAAAAATAGGGACAAATTTAAAATATTCATCTTATAAACTTAGAAAATTGCTAGGAAAAAAGGTTGTGCTACTATGTATTCTGAAGAACCTGAAGTCTGAAATTCAAATGCCTGTCAATTTTACTGCGGACAGAACAAAAACAATTTTCAGCAGAGATGCAGGGATTAATACTGCAGACACGTCTTTGTAAAATGGCAGGGCACCAGAGCAAATCCACACAAACACAGGGAGGAGATGCAGACTCCACACAGAAGCCACCCCAACCAAGAATCAAACCAGAAAACCTATAGCTGTGAGGCAACAATACTACCACTGCACCATCAAATATGTAAGGAATTAAACATTCAGAAACCTGAAGTCTGAAATTCAAATGCCTGTCAATTTTACTGCGGACAGAACAAAAACAATTTTCAGCAGAGACGCAGGGATTAATACTGCAGACACGTCTTTGTAAAATGGCAGGGCACCAGAGCAAATCCACACAAACACAGGGAGGAGATGCAGACTCCACACAGAAGCCACCCCAACCAAGAATCAAACCAGAAAACCTATAGCTGTGAGGAAACAATACTACCACTGCTGCTGCACCATCAAATATGCAAGGAATTAAACATTCAGAAACCTGAAGTCTGAAATTCAAATAAATGCCTGTCAATTTTATTTAACATTTGTTAATCAGGACAGTCTGACTTGGAACAAAAAAACAATTTTCAGCAGAGGCCCAGGAAGAAATAATGCAGACATGTCTTTGTAACATGGGAGGACACAAAAGCAAACCCACACAAACACAGGGAGAAGATACAGACCCCACAAAGAAGGAACCCCAGCCAAGAATCAAACCTGAGAACCTGCAGCTGTGAGGCAGGAATGCTACTACTACACCATCAAATATCAAGCATTGCAACATTTACAAACCACAGATATTATGAGGAACAGATCAGATCAAACAGGAGGCAAAAATCTGCAATTTTTTTACAAATGGTGGTGAGTAGGGAACTCAAGTCTTTAACACCTGCATACAGGGTACAGGGTTCAAGCCTGAGGTATTCCCTACCTCACCACCATGAGCACCTGGGGCATTTTCACACACACACACACACACACACCATAAAAGCAAGTCCCACACACACACACCATAAAAGCAAGTCCCACACACACACCATAAAAGCAAGTCCCACACACACACCATAAAAGCAAGTCCCACACACACACCATAAAAGCAAGTCCCACACACACACCATAAAAGCAAGTCCCACACACACACACCATAAAAGCAAGTCCCATACACACACACCATAAAAGCAAGTCCCATACACAAAGTAAAAGCAAGTACCAAGCAAGTTCCATACACAAAGTAAAAGCAAGTACCAAGCAAGTCCCATACACAAAGTAAAAGCAAGTACCATACATTGTAAACTGAAAAAGCACCATACACTTACCTGTCCGTTCTCCTTCTCCATAATATCCAGCTAACGTACACCCTGCCCGCGCAATACTCTGAAGACCCATGAGATCCCTGCAAGCAAACCTCCCGCTCCCGATGAGACTGAGACTGTTCTGACTGCTGCTGTTGCAGTCCAGCCCCGATACATCATCCCAGCGAGTCTGTGCACTTTAAAAGTGCACAGATGTCTCCATGTGTTCCCTATGGGTCCTGCCGGACTGCCTGGAGCATGCGCATAGGCAGCGCAGTAGTCGGGACTACTGCATCTGCAGAAGTCCGAAAATGTAAAAAAATGTTTTTTTTTCTATTTTTATTTCGTTCTGAGAGGGCTGCAGTCCGGCAGTCCGATAGCACGGGCCGCCCCTGCTTCCAGTTCTTTTACAATATCCAGTACTTCAAATACAGTGGGGTTTAGACTTTAATTTCCATTTTCTAGTAATTGCCTTTTGGCAGCAACCAGAATTAAACTTAACAAGGCCTTACTATGTCTAGGCAATTCAGATCCTGTATCCAAACTCAAAAAAATAATTTCCTTAGTTACACCCATTTGCTCATTCAATATTTCTGACAGAATGCTCTGCAGGAAATTGTTGAAGTCTGCCAACTTATTACACTTCCAAAACATGTTCCCAGTTACCTCTTTCTTCCCCACTATACCTCTAAAATTTGCTATCTACCTGAGGAAAATTTATTTGGAGTCTGCTTGGGGTATAAAAGTATATGTTCAAACACCTCCAGGCAAAAATCTTAAATCTTCTAGACTTTGTAGCAAATTTGGGAGCCATACATATATCCTCTCATTGTTTCTTCGTGAATTGCATATCTAATCTCTTTTCTCAATCTTTTCTGACCTCTTCTGATTGATTTCTATAGTTATCATGCAATATTTTGTACGTCCAACTAATTATGCCTTTTTAACAGCAGCTTCTGTTCTAGATTCAATTAAAAACGCAATCTCTACAGGTCTTTCATTTAGGATTCCCCTGTCTCTTAGTATGTATTTATATTTCACTTAAAGCTGCTATTATGGAGCTTAAGACAATATGGGGAAAAATAATCAGCTTTCAGCAGGAAATATTACTTACAGGTGGGGTCTAGGACTTTATTAGCAACAGTGAGGATGTATCAGGGGGACCTAGAAGGGAAAATAAAAAAGAGGGTAGATTTCTGAAGAAATTTATGAAAATATTTGGTATGGAAGATGTTAATTTAGTGGTAGAAACTCAAAAGACACTTTACATATTATTCCACAAGGTACAATAATTGGGCTAGACTAGACAGAAATTATATTTCACAGGAACATGTGCATTTAATTGAAAGCTTTGACATAGATCCAATAACCTAGTTCAGATTTGCGCCAAAAACGTCTTAAGATAAAAATACAGGGTAATGAAGTAAAAATGAGAAAGAGTTGCTTCTCTCCACCTTTCTGTTAAAAAGAGAGGAATTTAAGGAATGGGTAGTTGAAATTACTCGAGAATTATTAGGGAAGATAGAAATTTCTTCAGAAATGTATTTATTTATTTTACATTTGTTAACTGGGGGTCTCTGACTGAGCCGAAAAGGCCCTTTTTCAGCAGAGGCCCAGGGAGAAAAGCACCACAAAGAAAAATTACAGATACATTTAGTTATTAGGCATGATCAGTTTACACACAAATTACAAAAGACATGTTTTTATAATGGCATGCGTCACATCAACAGTTACAGTAGAGAGAACAAACAAAAAAATATTAATTTAAAAATAAAGGTAATTAATAGAGTTGTGGTGTACAGCTGAAATTTGGAACACAGGTAGAATACATACATAGTACAAAGGTACAGTACATGCATTGTAGATTAGCCAGTGTTTGTGAGTAAAATTGAAAACTATTATCAAGCACTTTAGATTTAGTATGTATACCTTCTCCGCATTCATTAGCCTGGGGAGCAATCATGGCACTGCCAACTTTGCTTGAGATGTTGCCTGATGAGGTCTTTAAAGGAGGCTTTGGATGATGTGTTTTGAATGCTAGTGGGGACAGAGTTCCATTTTCTAGCCACTGAACTACTATATAGCACATCTCCAAAGCTATTGTAGCTGTTGGTGACTTCTAGTAGTAGTTTGCCTGATGATCTAAGAGGCCTTTTGGCTGAGTGATGTTGTACTAGGTTTTTGAGGGCAGGACACTTGTTGTGGAGGTAATAGATAGAATGACAGAGGCAGAGCTGATTGTAGGTTAGGAGGTTGGGCAGTTCAAGCCAGTGGAGCTGTCTTAAAGCAGTACAGTGATGAGTTCTATATGAACAATTTGCAGCAAAATGGGCAATTCTGTTATAGCAGGCTTCCATTTTGCTTAATTCAGTTTTGTTGAGATTAGTCAGAATGGGAGATGCATAGAGTAGGGTGGATAGAAGTTGGGAGTGAGCAATGGCTGATCTTGTGTTGTTGGTAAGAAATGGAAGGATACAGTAGAGTGATCCCAGTTTGACATGTACTTGTTTAATAGTTAAGTTGAGATTACTATCAAATTTTAGGTGGGAGTCTATGGTTATTTCCAATAGCTTAGCCTGTGCCACTGGAGCGATTGGAGTAGCATTTGTGGACTGGATAGTGAACTGACTGTTATCAGTGTTTTTGTTAGAACTGGTTATAATCATAAGCTGAGTTTTCTTTGGATTGAGGATAAGTTGGGCTTTGGTAAGGTAGTTTTCAACATCAGAGAATGCTAGTTGAGTTGTTTGCAGGAGGGTGGGAATGTTTTGTGCAGCACAGATTAAAGTAGTGTCATCTGCATACTGAATGATAGATGCATGCTGTGTGGAGGTATGGAGGTCATTTGTGAAGACTGTGAATAGTAGTGGTCCTAAGATAGAACCCTGTGGGACTCCTATAGTTATGGGCAGCTGAGGAGAGAGAGATAATTTTACCATTTCACAGCTTGGTACCTGTCAGTTAATTAGCTTTGGAACCAGGTAAGAGTGGAATTTGATAGGTGATATTGGTTTAGCAGGATTTGGTGTGTGACTGTGTCAAATGCTTTGGACATATCTAAAAAAAGAGTTGACACCTGTAGGCCTTCATTTTTGAGACTGTTTACTGTGTCTGTTTAGCAGAGGAGGGCAGTAGTGGTACTATGAGCAGGTCTGAAACCATGCTGAGTAGGTGACAGGATGTTGCTGTCTAGGAGATAGTTTATAGCATCTGTGTATAGATGCATTTTTCTAGGATTTTGGCCGGGGGGAGAGTAAAGCAATGGGTCTGAGTTCAGTGGAGGTCCCACCTTTATGTATGGGCGTAACATAGGATATTTTCCAGAGTTTGGGCACATAGTTTTCAACAATTGATCTGTTTATGAGAGTGGAGACTGGGATAGCAATAGCATCTGCTGTGAGTTTCAAGAAATAGCTGGGGAGTAGGTTGGCTGCTGTTGATGAGGTTTTTAGTTTGGAGAGCATGCTTTTGATTGAAGTGGTGGAAACCATTTTGAGGATAAAGCTTGTATTAGTGTTATTTGTGTTGGGGGGATAGTGAGGAAGGAACTGTCCTGTGATAGTAAGGATAGAATTGAGTTCACAAAGTGGGAGTTGAATTGTGTTTCGATGGGAACTTTAGTGTCAGGAGTGGTTGGCTTGGGGGTAGCCTTTTGGGTGGAGTTTAGTAGCCGGTTTACATTTTTCCAAAATTTTTGGGGGTTGTGTTGGTATTTAGTTTGCAATGTTGTGTAGTAGGATTTTTTGTCCAGCATAATGCATTTTTTTGCACAGTTGTGCAGTTCTTGGTACTTAGTTAGGCTTTGTGTTTCTTTGATAGTAAAGCCAGGCAGTGTCTCTGGACTTGAGGATTTGTTCGGTTTCTTTACTGAGCCAGGGGTTTGTAGAGGTTCTAACCTTGATTTTGCGCAATGGAGCGACAGTGTCTAGGTGTTGTAGAAATGTTTTGTTGAAATATGCTACAGCCTGGTCAAGTGGGAGGGTTTTTAGGGGGGGTCCAGTCACAGTTACAGAGTAAAGTGTTGAGGACCTTAGGAGAGAATTCTTTTGTGTTTCTAGTGGATATATAGTTAGTGGTTTTGCATATGCTTGTTCTACTATGTATAAAGTATATTATGTTGTGATCACTTAAGGTGTCTGGGAGACTGCCTGTGTGAGCGTACAATGTGAGGTTGTTAGTTAGGACCCAGTCAAGGATGGGTTCCCTTTTAGATTTTTTTTATCACATCTAGTTGGAATTTGGACTAGCTGCTGGTAGCCATGGAGATTTATTAGATTACTTGGTGGTTCTGATATACAGGTGAACCAATCTAGGTTGAAGTCCCCCAGAATAAGGGTTTCTTGTGAGTATGTGGAAGAACACCAGGATAAGAAGTCTTCAAGGCTAGCAGGTGTATTACCAGGTGGAATATAGATCACAGTTGTGGTGATGACCTTTTTAGGGTGAAGTTGAAGTTGTGAGATAAGTATGTCCCAATTATTGGGGGAGGGGTAGGAGTTTGGTAATTGATGGACAGTTAAGTTGGACTTGTACAGTAAGGCAGTTCCACCCCCTTTACAAAGTGGTCTGTCTTGTCTAATGATATTGTAGCCAGTAGGGAGAACTTCTGAGTTAGTTATGTTTTTATTTAGCCAGGTTTCTGTCTGGGGAGTAGTGTGCTATTGTGGCCTGGAGTTCAGGTATTTTATTTTTGATACTTTTAATATTAATATTTAGCATTAAAAGTTGGTTGGTTTTGCTGCTGTTGTTGATTTGCCCCGGGATGAAGATAGTGGGGGGTGTTATGTTCTGACATTTGTGATGGAGCAGTTTGTGTTGGACAGGATGGATTTGGGCCTGGGTTGGGGTGGATATCCCCACATATGGCGAGCCTGGTGTTAAAATGGTGATACAGATGTTGGAAGTTTGGTGAGGAGTGTGAGAAAGTATTGTGTTTTTTTGGAGTAGGAATGAGAGCATATGTGTTTAGTTCTGAATTGGTCTGTTATGTAGTTCTTGAACAGTTGTGGGCAGATATTATTATAATGGGTGGTGTCTGTATATGAGAGTGCATAATGTAGTGTTGTGCTACTAAGTTTAGGGATATTGCTAGAGTGATAACTTGTGGTGTTGTAAAGAATTATGAGAAGACAGACTAGACTTAGTTGTGTGATAGTCATGGTTATAAAGTTTAAGTTGGTTCTAGGTGGGGGGATCTGAATAGGAATTATAGGGTTGCACTATATGTGGATGGGGAAGTAGTGTGTGTGATGTACAAAATGCCTAGTGGGAATGAGAGTGATTGGGAGTATTTTGTGTGGAGCAAGTTGGTGTGGTATAATGTGATATGACTTGAGGAGCTGTGATTGGTGGAGATAATGTGAGGGTGAGCTATGGTGTGGCTGTGATTACTATAAATGTAGAGATAGTGGGGGTGGGAAGGAATAGGGGGCGGGGCAGGGTAGCAGAGAGAGCCCGAGCGTTAGCGAGGGCAAACGGAGCGGGGCAGAGCCCACCAAGACAAGAGAAAATGGACTTTAAAATGAAGTAAAAATAAAATAAAAAGAGATATGGTTAAGAAGTAAGAAGAATTATTTAGAGGTTCTGACAAAGGTTAAAGTATTGCAGAACAAGGAAAATCTCACAGAACAAGGCCAAGTGCAACTACAGAGTACTAAAGAGAAAATAAGGGAGTATATGGATAATATGCATGAGTTTAAAAAAGTTGCTGTTAAGCAACTGCTTTTAATAATAACTCCAGGTCGCAAAAACTTTTAGCACAATGACTTAGGCAACATCGAGTAGAAAGAGTTGTTCCGAAACTTACCCTATAACAAGAAAAATAACCAGAGATCCTGTTGCAGTATCAAGATATTTCATAAATTTTATAAAAAAAATGTGCAAAGCAGAGAAATGTTGAAATCAAGGAACAGCGCAAATGGAAATATTTGTGGAAGACTTAAGTATGCCAAGGTTAGAGGTAGATAAATTTTAAAGTTAGGGTTAGGTTATGTAATAGTTTTTTATGGAATGTGAGTATAGTGGTTTGTCTCTTTACTTGTCTTGTTTAATGACATTGCTAGGGAAAAAAATTTTGGTAAAATAATGTGTTAGACTGTGGTAAGGGACAGAAGCAGGATTTCCTATTCCTATCTAGAAATGTCATGATCATAGATGGACCTTGGGCTAGTATGGTGGATAGAAACCAGGGCTGGAGTTCTGGAAATAGATAGTGACTTCCCAGACAGACAAATTATTTAAACAACAAGAAGTTTTGGGGGATGGATTACTGCTGACCCTAAAAGCAAACTCTGAAGAGGTGGAGGAGGTGTGGGAAAAGGCTTTTCATACAGCTTCAGTTAGTTCCTTCACCTGCAAATGTTTGCATCAATGCTTGGCATTTGGGAAGCAAAATCGCCCAGCAAGGGCCTGCTTCAGGCTTGAAAAAGCAGCAAAATAGGGAGCCTTAGCCACATCAGGTGCAGAAAGGCAACCTCTCTTTCTCTCCTGAGGTCAATAAAAGGGGATCTTTTAAGTGAGTGGCAACAAGGCTACCCAGACAGGGATGTAGCAGCAGTGCAGCTGGAGAGTTACACGGGGGGGGGGGGTGTAGAATACCAGCAAAAGTGGTTAAAATAGGAGGTTTACAATGAAGTTGAAATTGGCCAGGGCAAAACCAGATACGGTACAGAAAATATTCAAAACAGGTGTCAATATGTGCAGGTTAGCAGGCCCATTTAGATAGCCATGTACAAAGGAATTTAGAATATCACCCAGTTATTTGGCTTCTAAGAAACAATTGAGTGAGCGCTATCTCATTTATCTCCTACCATACTTGAAATCTAAGCTCCTATTAAAAATAATTCATGTGGAAGCTTTTTTTTCCCCTCAAAGGGAACGTATCTGCCCTGTGATGGAGAAATTCTGGCTGACCATCAATCCTCAAAAGCCCACAAGAGAAGTGCTATTCAGGGGCAGAAAAGGTATGAATGGCTTGGCACCCAAACCATTGATTTTTTCCAGCTCTGCTTGAGCTGCCAACAGTTTGAGTGCATGGAAGGTGCCCGTATGCTGTGGAAGCTGGTCAGCTTTTATATCATCCTATGCAGAATATAATCCCATATAGCTATGGCTACTGCAGCATTGATCAAATGATGAACATGTATTTGAGGTGCGTTCCAGAATTGGATCTATTTCTGGAAGATCCCTAGCAGTAGCTCCCATTAGTGACAATCTAGCAAGGTCCTGATCTGCTTGCCTGCTATAATGTCTTGGTCTGACTAAATGTACAAAGCCTGAAGAGTCAAATGAGCTGAGATGCTACCTCCCATGTAATTCTGACAATTCTGCTATCTTTAAACAAAACAAAAAAATCTTGCTTTTTTCCCACTTTCTGAAATTTAAAAAAAGTTCAGTTACAGATTTGCTGTTCTGAACTGTTTGTAAGTTTCTTGGAGGCCATTGCTTGCTTGGGCTAAAGGGAAGTCTCTGTGTTCATCAGTGGCAGTGGTAAACACTGAACAGCCTGCCTGCCCGCCCCTGTGGAAGTGGTTACTGCCTAGAAACTGTAGTTTTATTGGCAGTTTTGGGTCAGTTCCAAACTCCTTGATCCCCCTCTCTTAAAACCCTCTTTTGCACGTTTTTGCGCATAGCGCAGCATCGGGCAGCGCCGCTTAATCCACAAAGTCTGCTCTTCACTTTTTCCCTTAGAACTGTTCCAAATCTCAAAGTAAGCACTCTATTTTCCCTCTAAAACCCAGCCTACTAGGATAAGTGTCTTATAAGTAAGCACTAATAAACTAAAGCACTACACCCTCTTATACACCCTTTAAGTACTTGGCTCCCTATTGGTCATTTTTGATCAAGTCAAAAAGTAGTTCCTTATACTATTCTGGCATGTCCAAAAGTCAGTTTCAGGTTTACTCTCCAGTCCAGCTGGTGAATATGGGAATCTTGAGGCAATGTTACAACTGCCTTATGTACACAGACCACCCTCTCCTCTTCCCAACAAGCTCAAATATATGTGAGAGATGCAACTATATAGCCAAACTGGTGGCTGAGCTCTCTCAACATAGTACTGCAACGGTCAGTCTGGAGGAGAAGGTAATCACACACACCACAAATCCAGTCTCACATAGACCTATCGCAACAGCAAACCAAACACATAAACACACAAAAACATACTTGGAGGCTCTAAATAAAAATCTGCCCAAGCAACAGAGATCTCCAAAGCAGACATCCAAGCAACTGCTACCCCACAACAATACCCACGTATTACATAGTTCACAAAGTCAGTGTGCTACACAGTCACAGGCCTTAAAGCTAAACAACACACCTAATACACTTGTAATAGGTGACTCTATTGTCAGACATACTGACGTCCCTCTTACCAGGCTGAACAAGGAGAAGGTCACTGTAAGCTGCCTGTCGGGTGCCAGGATCCGCCACATAACACAAGCACTCCGGTAACTCCAAAGCAAGTACAAATATGACTCCGTCATTGTCCATGCTGGTGTGAATGACCTGAGACGTACCTCCCTGGATTACATGAAAAGAGACATAGAGGAGCTCTCTGATCATGTGGCCCAGGCCGGTATGACCCTGACTTTGAGTAGCATCTTACCCTCACCAAGAATGATACCACAGTATAAAGACAAAATGATCAATTTCAACAATTGGCTAAAGTATTGGTGTCACTCAAAGGGGATCCAGTGTCTGTCAGCCTGGGATGACATGCTTGACAAGCCACGTTGCTTCGCTAGGGACAGCTTGCACCTGTCACCCCCAGGTTTTCGAATACTGGCCAAGGCTCTTGCCACCCCCATAGTGCCTTTTTTAGGTGAGGCTCAAAAGACAAACCCACCTCCTTAGACAACACAAGGAAAAAGAAACTAAGGGTAATGCTGCTCAACGCCAGAAGTCTAAACCTCAAGATGCACGCACTCGAGGCTCTTCTTAGTATGGAGAATATTGATATCTGTGCAGTAACAGAAACCTGGTTCAAGGCTCCCGAGAGCACTCCAGCACTACCAGGCTATACCTCATACCATGCTTTTCTGCCCCAAAACTTGTACCGAACCACAAGAGGAGGGGGAGTATCCATATTCATCAAAGATACCCATAACTCCAGGCTAGTGGCACTGCACGAAGCATCTGAGACCATCCATGTGCAACTGACAGTGGGCAAAACTGCCTTCCAGTTTGTAGCCTGCTACAGACCACCCTCCCAAACTCAGGAACCCCACTCGGCTTTCCTGAAGACACTGGAGAATATGAAGGTCTCTCCAAACACCATTATATTGGGTGACTTTAACTACCCAAACATAGACTGGGAGCACTACTCAAGCCCCAACACCCTAGCCCAACGGTTCCTAGAATTTATAAACTCAAATGCTATGGAACAACTGGTCACCACTCCCACAAGAGGGGAAAACATATTGGACCTGATCATCACCAACATGGGGACTCTATGTTCCATACCAGAGGTATACCCCTCATTGGTAAGATCTGATCATAAATTAATCACTGTGGACATCCATATCCCATCCCCACCCCCAGCAAAGGAAACCACGGTCAAAAACAAACTTCCCACTTCTCAAAACCAAGGTGGAATCCTTCAAAGCCTCAGGGCCAGTGGAAAATACGGCCCAAACCACAAAATCCTTTACAAACGCATTATATGGATACCTACAGGAATGCATGGATCGTGCTATCCCAAATAAAACCAAGACACACTCCTACAAAGGCAGTAGACCTGTCTGGTGGACCCCAGCCATAAATAAGCTGTACAACAGAAGGAGGAAGCTACTACATGATAGAGCAAAATCCCTGAAAGGGAAGGCAACCCTGATCAGTACTAGCAAGAAACTAAGATCCCTCATAAAATCATCTAAGGCTAGCTTCGAAAGAAAAATTGCACAAGACACTAAAGATAATCACAAGGCTTTCTTTAGTTATGTCAGAAACCCGGGTGGAAACCCCCAGATATGCTCTGAGTTAGTACAAAATGACAAAAAATACACTGAATCCACAGACATTGCCAACATCCTGGCAGACAGGTTCAGTGCAAACTCCCCCCCCCCCCCAAATGAGCAACTGACTATCCCAACAGAGTGTAGCCTCCCTGACATCACAGATGCACAGGTGAGAGCTGCCCTCTCCAAAGCAAAAAACACAGCATCAATGGGACCAGACGGTGTCTCGGGCTGCGTTTTACACGAGCTCCAAAAAGAACTGAACCCTCACTTAAAATCACTGTTCAGTCTCAGCCTTACAACAGGATATGTACCCAAAGAATGGCATACAGTAACAGTGGCAAACACAAACCCTCGCACGTACGACTGCCCGGCCAACCAACCTTAGGAAAAACACAAAAAAGCCAGCAAGATGGTTTCACCATTTAATTAAAGGCAAAGAATGGACAAACATGTCCTATATCAAATCCTCATACTAGTTTCGGCACCAGCCTTCATCAGTGAGAAAAAATTATGCAATAATGCACTGCCAACGTCAGTATAAATACTATAATTCACCAATAAGAAAAAAGACATTCTCATAAGGTTCCTCATTCATATTTAAAGCAATATGGCACCCTTAATTCTGATGCCAATAACCATGCATGTGTGGTTATACCTATTAACTCATGCAAGATCAAGTGATCTAAAGCAGATACACAATTAATGGTAATCAACATAATGTGCAATATAATCCAAAATGCAATATATTGTTGAACAATCAGATAAAACATGGTAATCATATAAATTAGAGATGGTCATTGAGACCAGGAGGAAAAAGTGCTCCTAAATGTGTGATCCAGTATCTTTCTTTATGGCTTAAAATACCTTGCCATCCTGTTTGGTTTTGTCTGTTGCCTGTAATTTTGTCTATAATGACAAACATAAACTTGGCACTGGGATGTTTGACTGTATGTAAATATAATGCATTTGTGGTTTTGTGATTACGAATATCACTACGGTGTTCCCCAATTCTAATACGTAGTGAACGTGATGTCTTGCCAACATAGAATGACTTACATTGGCATGTAGCCAGATATATAACCCAGCTAGTAGAACAGTTACCAAACACTTTTATGTCATACACTTTGCTGGTATTTGAGCTCGTGAATTGTTTAAGCTGATTAACTTGAACACAAGATATACAGTGTCCACATCTGAATGTTCCCAATAACTCATCTCCCATGATTGTGAGTTGTTTATATGAAGCTGCCCCGCTTTCTCTGTGTTTATAATGGGAAAACAGGGTACCCAATGTTTTGCCACGTCTAAAGGAAAATGAGCACTGATTGTCTAAAATTCCCCTCAGAAAATCATTTGCTAATAGAATATTCCAATTTTGGTTGACCGCTTGCCTAACTGTTTGTTGATTTTTGCCTAATGTACTGATCAATCTTATCTTGGGGCTATTATTATTAGGACTCTTTTCCCTATATTCCAACAGTGTCTTTCTTTCCTGTTTGTCGAATAGATCCTTGCAGAATCAATATCAGAAAAACTATAGCCCCTATCCAAGAATCTGATTTTTAAATCAGCTTTGGCTGCTGTGTAGTCCTGTTGACAAGAATTAATTCTCCGAATTCTGAGATATTGTGATTTAGGGATGTTCCGGATGGTGTGACGTGGGTGCATACTGTTAGCATGTAACAAGGTGTTGAACTGGGGATATTCTGATGAATTTTTAGTATTATGTGTTGTCACTGTTACGATATACAGTGACATCCAAAAAAGTAATCATCTCTCTGTGAAATGTGATAGAAAATTCAATCCCCCATATATTGTTGTTCAAATGTTCCAAAAATTCTTGAAGATAATCAGTATCCGCACGCCACACCATCCAACAATCATCCAAATACCTCCTCCATATGTCCATTTCAACAAGGTATAAATTGTGTAAAGGATTATAAATCATGCATTCTTCAAGGTAGGCCAT
The DNA here is from genome assembly GCF_019279795.1 of Protopterus annectens. NCBI lineage: Eukaryota > Metazoa > Chordata > Ceratodontiformes > Protopteridae > Protopterus > Protopterus annectens. The sequence continues at coordinate 325,937,125 of NC_056737.1, forward strand.
GAAAAGATTAGCATAGATCGGGGCGAAAGAAGCCCCCATGGCCGTACCTTGAAGTTGCCAGTAACAATCACCTTGGAAATAGAACACATTTTTTGTCAAGACATGTTCTGTTAGACAGATAAGCAAGGTATTGAAACCTGGAGAATACAATTCTGCTTTACCTAGCCAATATTCTACAGCCTGAAGCCCTGCCCAATGCGGAATACTGGTGTAGAGGGATTTTACATCCAGCGTACACATTATCCAATGGGGCTCAAGTTGACAGTCCTGAATGATTTGCAAAAATTGTGTGGTATCCTGAATTCTTGCTCTAACCAGGGGCAATAATGGTTTGAGAAATTTAGTAAGAAAAGCAGACAATGGTTCAGTGAGGGAACCATGACCCGAGACAATGGGCCTACCTGGTGGATGTGTAAGAGATTTATGTATTTTCGGCAATAAATACAAAATTTGTCTGTCTGGATCTTTGACCTTTAGATGTTGAACTGTTTTAGGCGTAATTATACCCTCATCCATTGCAGATTGTAAGAACAAATCAATCTCTTTTTAAATTGCATAGTAGGATCAATCTCCATTTTCATGTAGCAATGTCTGTCAGATAGTTGTCGTAAACCCTCATTTACATAGAAATCCATGTTCAAAATCACCACTGCACCCCCCTTATCAGCTTGAAGTATTGCTATCTTATGATTGCTCCTGAGTTCCGATAGGGCCACTCTTTCAGAAGAAGTAATGTTATCCCTACAGGTGGCAACCGAAAGGGGAAGTGTAAATCCTTTAGCACTGCCTGTTGGAAAATGGCTACATTTTTATTCATAGGCGGCTGGAAAGTGGATTTGTGAAAAGTGAAATCAGTTGATCTTTGAGCATTGGAACTATCCTGTTCAGAAAAAAATATTTTAAGATTGAGTCTACGACAAAAATCAATGACATCTAATGAAGTTTGATATTCATCACAAAAAAATCTTGGAACAAAATTTAACCCTTTATTGAGAACTTGTTTTTGTTCTGATGTAAGTACATGGTCTGATAAGTTCAAAACATTTTCAAAAACTTGTGTATTTATTTCAGTAGTGCCTGAATGAGTCCCGTCATGGAATCCGTAGATATGTTTGTTTCTATGTTTCCTCCCCCCTCTGGATTTCCTACCATGTCTAAAGGGTATTGGTTATTGGTTCTCTTCTTGAGTGGAGAGTTGACAGTGTTGGTATATTCACCGTCAGTGTTGGATGACTCCTCCCCTGAGGTACTGGTTTGAAAGTGATCCCTATTTTTTAATATGGATCTGGGCCTTTTTCTGGTCCTGCCCTTGCTCATATTGGGGACATTGTCCTGAAACCTCACAGATCGTTGAGCTTGAAATGGATGTCCTTTTTCATAGTCATTACTATCTCGATTAAATTTCTTTATTTTCCTATCTCTTATGATTTTGTCATAAGAAGTGAGCTCCTTGGACAACTTGTCTAAATATTCAGAATACTTAGGACTAGATTCATATTTTTTGCATGTATTTGCTAGATCCTGGACTTCTGTAAGGCATAATTCTATTGTTCTTTCATAATATGAGGCCAGGATTTTTACAAAAACCATTGAACCTGCTCTAAGTGCTGCATCCCATTCATCCGTAGGCCTCTCTTCAGATCTGCTTACAAGTGGGTGCAATTTTATGCGTAGTCCTCTAGGTGCTATGTTTTTGTGGAGATAGGCTTTGAAAAGCCGGAGATGCCAAATATTGGCTCTCAATCCTTTGAGGCCCTTTTCTAAGTTCCGAAAAGAGACCTCACAATTGTCTGTGAAGTTTATCACAGGTTGAATGGGGTTGCTGCTTGGGGCTTGGTTAAGGCCAAAAATTGCCAAGTCTTCCCTATCAGCACACATCCCCTCCAGGATCTTATCCAAATCCATGATATCAAAGTGGTTGTTCAAGAGGCCAACTATTGGAAGTCCAATAATCTATACAATAATACTCGCAGTGGCAGGACCAGAAAAGCACACAGAGAGATTATATAGGAGAATCACTAGTTTTAAGATATTATCAAGATCAGTTGCAAATCAGTATACACCCAATATATTGGATGAGGAGTCAAAAAAAGAGAGACAGTTTAGTTACTAATGTCAGGCATATACCATGTATATCCAAAAAATGTATAGAAGGGTATACATATGATGTTATGAGTGCCCTAATTCTAAGCACAAAAAGGTTGACATATAAACCATGTTAACATAGTTTAGTTGTTAGTCTCTAGTATACAAAAATGTGAAAAACGGGCATAAATATAATATTTTCAATGTCCAAATTTTTGAAACCCAAATCCAAAATTGTCATCTGAACAATGTTGGGAAAACCAAAATGTGCCATACAAACAACATGAGAAATATATAGAAATATGATTGAAAAATTTTTCAACCATAGGGTGACCTGAATGAATCAATCTAGCTATAATATAATTACCCAAATCTTGCTCAAAAACATGTATTGTCCTTCCCAGAAAAGATTCATACAGATAACATAAATAATGTGTAAATCTTACTTGGATAGAAGGAAGTTTCTGAGCTCACCAGTGGGAGTGGGGAGCCTTGAGCAGCCTATCTGTCCCTGGGGGAAGTGATCTCAGCACTTGAGCTGTAATTCATTGGTTGCCTTGGACCATTTCTAGCTCTTTTCAAGTTCCCTGTATAAAAATCCGCCTCAGGGCGTTTTTTTTGGCTATATACCCAGGCAGAGCTCCACGTGGTCCTGCAGAGGGGTCCTGGCAACAGAGAACTGAAAGAAGCGACCACTTTCCTGATTTAAGTACTTTTTGGCTTTTTTTGTCTGCATTGTCCTCTCTGGCTTTCATTTAATAAGATACAACTGTTTTGTGTGTTTTCTGCTGTATTCTAAAGTATCTGCACTTAAAAGTAGCATTTTGGTCGACTCTGGTCGAATATTACTGTTTTTTTGCTAATTTAATTGCTGAGGCTGCTCACTAAAGTGTGCTAGCCTGTGTTAATCGATTTTACTGTTTGCCTAACTGCATTTCTGTGTTCTTTCCTAAAAAAACAAAAAAAATACTCCTTGTTTTCCGCCTTTGCTCGACTAGCTAAGACCCGTATCCAGGCTTTGCTGTATTCTGGGCTGTGTGTAGTTCCTGTGTTGGCCGTTGCCTTACTTGGATAGAAGGAAGTTTCTGAGCTCTCCAGTGGGAGTGGGGAGCCTTGAGCAGCCTATCTGTCCCTGGGGGAAGTGATCTCAGCACTTGAGCTGTAATTCATTGGTTGCCTTGGACCATTTCTAGCTCTTTTCAAGTTCCCTGTATAAAAATCCGCCTCAGGGCGTTTTTTTTGGCTATATACCCAGGCAGAGCTCCACGTGGTCCTGCAGAGGGTTCCTGGCAACAGAGAACTGAAAGAAGCAACCAGTTTCCTGATTTAAGTACTTTTTGGCTTTTTTTATCTGCATTGTCCTCTCTGGCTTTCATTTAATAAGATACAACTGTTTTTGTGTTTTTCTGCTGTATTCTAAAGTATCTGCACTTAAAAGTAGCATTTTGGTCGACTCTGGTCGAATATTACTGTTTTTTTGCTAATTTAATTGCTGAGGCTGCTCACTAAAGTGTGCTAGCCTGTGTTAATCGATTTTACTGTTTGCCTAACTGCATTTCTGTGTTCTTTCCTAAAAACAAAAACAAAAAAAAATACTCCTTGTTTTCCGCCTTTGCTCGACTAGTTAAGACCAGTATACAGGCTTTGCTGTATTCTGGGCTGTGTGTAGTTCCTGTGTTGGCCATTGCCTTACTTGGATAGAAGGAAGTTTCTGAGCTCACCAGTGGGAGTGGGGAGCTTTGAGCAGCCTATCTGTCCCTGGGGAAGTGATCTCAGCACTTGAGCTGTAATTCATTGGTTGCCTTGGACCATTTCTAGCTCTTTTCAAGTTCCCTGTATAAAAATCCGCCTCAGGGCGTTTTTTGGCTATATACCCAGGCAGAGCTCCACATGGTCCTGCAGAGGTCCTGGCAACAGAGAACTGAAAGAAGCGACCACTTTCCTGATTTAAGTACTTTTTGGCTTTTTTTATCTGCATTGTCCTCTCTGGCTTTCATTTAATAAGATACAACTGTTTTTGTGTTTTCTGCTGTATTCTAAAGTATCTGCACTTAAAAGTAGCATTTTGGTCGACTCTGGTCGAATATTACTGTTTTTTTGCTAATTTAATTGCTGAGGCTGCTCACTAAAGTGTGCTAGCCTGTGTTAATCGATTTTACTGTTTGCCTAACTGCATTTCTGTGTTCTTTCCTAAAAAAACAAAAAAAAAAATACTCCTTGTTTTCCCGCCTTTGCTCGACTAGTTAAGACCAGTATACAGGCTTTGCTGTATTCTGGGCTGTGTGTAGTTCCTGTGTTGGCCATTGCCTTACTTGGATAGAAGGAAGTTTCTGAGCTCACCAGTGGGAGTGGGGAGCCTTGAGCAGCCTATCTGTCCCTGGGGGAAGTGATCTCAGCACTTGAGCTGTAATTCATTGGTTGCCTTGGACCATTTCTAGCTCTTTTCAAGTTCCCTGTATAAAAATCCGCCTCAGGGCGTTTCTTTGGCTATATACCCAGGCAGAGCTCCACGTGGTCCTGCAGAGGGTCCTGGCAACAGAGAACTGAAAGAAGCGACCACTTTCCTGATTTAAGTACTTTTTGGCTTTTTTTATCTGCATTGTCCTCTCTGGCTTTCATTTAATAAGATACAACTGTTTTTGTGTTTTTCTGCTGTATTCTAAAGTATCTGCACTTAAAAGTAGCATTTTGGTCGACTCTGGTCGAATATTACTGTTTTGCTAATTTAATTGCTGAGGCTGCTCACTAAAGTGTGCTAGCCTGTGTTAATCAATTTTACTGTTTGCCTAACTGCATTTCTGTGTTCTTTCCTAAAAAAACAAAAAAAAAAATACTCCTTGTTTTCCCGCCTTTGCTCGACTAGTTAAGACCAGTATACAGGCTTTGCTGTATTCTGGGCTGTGTGTAGTTCCTGTGTTGGCCATTGCCTTACTTGGATAGAAGGAAGTTTCTGAGCTCACCAGTGGGAGTGGGGAGCCTTGAGCAGCCTATCTGTCCCTGGGGGAAGTGATCTCAGCACTTGAGCTGTAATTCATTGGTTGCCTTGGACCATTTCTAGCTCTTTTCAAGTTCCTGTATAAAAATCCGCCTCGGGCGTTTTGCTTTTTTGTGTCGGGCGCCCTAAGCAACAGCGGTTATACAGGTGTAAACTATTCTATACAGGTTTTAACTTTTTCTGGCTCCGCCAAGTCTGCTCTTCAAATTTTCCCTTAGAAGCTCTACTCAGTCTATTTAGCTGTATATATTAGCACTTGTTTTCGGAACTTCTATCCTTAGCAAGCACTCATAATAAAACCAAGCGCTCTTACCTTAAAGTAAGCACCACAGGCATCCACTACCCCTGTGAATACCCACTTCCCTTAAAGGCACAACACTCCTTATAATATTCTAGTATGTCGAGTGGTAGACCACTAGCATCCTCTCTTGTTCAGCTGGTTAATCTGGGAACCTTAAGACAATGTTACAATTGTCTCATGTACACAGACAACCCTCTCCTCCTTCCTACTAACACATATACTTGTGAGAGATGCAACTATATAGCCAGACTGGAGGCTGAACTCTCTCAACTCAGGACTGGCAAGACCAGTCAGGAGGAGATGGTACCCACACCCAAAGCAAAACCAGTCACACATATAACCACCACTAATGCAAACCAAACACATAAAACACAAAGACATACGAGGCTCTTGTAAAAACTTACCAAAACAACAGAGGCCTCCAAAGCAGACACCCAGAAATACACCCCACAAAACACAACACCTACAACACATACCTCAAGCAACAGGTGTGTCACACAATCACAGCCCCTAAGGCAAAATACTATGCCAGAGACATTAGTAATAGGTGACTCTATAGTCAGACACACCGATGTTCCACTTACCAGGCTGAATAAGGAGAGGGTAACGGTGAGCTGCCTATCGGGGCTAGGATCCGCCACATTACACACGCACTCAGGTCACTCCAAAGCAAGTACAAGTATGATTCAGTCATTGTCCATGCGGTGTGAATGACCTGAGACGTACCTCCCTGGACTACATGAAAAGAGACATTGAGGAGCTCTCCGATTATGTAGCCCAGACTGGTATGACCCTGACCCTGAGCAGCATCCTGCCTTCGCCAAGAATGATGCCTCAGTACAAAGACAAAATGATCAGTTTTAACAATTGGCTTAATCACTGGTGTCATTCTAGGGGGATCCAATGTCTGTCAGCCTGGGATGATATGCTGGACAAGCCACGTTGCTTCGCAAGGGATGGCTTGCACCTGTCACCACTGGGCTTCCGGATACTGGCCAAGGCTCTTGCCACCCCCATTGTGCCTTTTTTAGGCAATGTTCAAAGGACAAATCAACCTCCATAAAAAATAAAAATGGAAAAAAATTAAGGGTAATGCTGCTCAACGCCAGAAGTTTAAATCTCAAGATGCAGGCACTCGAAGCACTTCTCAGTATGGAGAACATCGATGTCTGTGCAGTAACCGAAACCTGGTTTAAGGCTCCTGAGAGCACTCCAGCGCTACCAGGCTATACCTCATATCATGCGTTTCGACCTCAAGTTCCAGGCCGAACCACAAAGGGAGGGGGAGTGTCCATTTTCATAAAGGACACCTACACCTCTCGGTTGGTGGCTACCCATGAAGCATCAGAAACCATACAAGTTTTACTCACCATAGGCAAAACTGCCATACAACTGGTCGCATGTTATAGAACTCCCTCCCAATCCCAGGAATCCCATCAAGCATTCCTGAAAACACTAGAGGATATGAATGTCACACCAAACACCATCATATTGGGTGACTTCAACTACCCCAACATAGACTGGGCCCACTATTCTAGCCCTAACACCCTAGCCCAAAGATTCCTGGAATTCATAAACTCAAATGCTATGGAGCAACTGGTCACTTCTCCTACGAGGAGAGATAATATACTTGACCTGATTATCACAAACATGGGGTCCAAATGCTCCGCACTGGATATAAACTCCTCACTGGTAAGATCTGACCATAAACTGATCACGTTGGATGTACATATCCCACCCCACCCCCAGAACAAAAGACTACAGTGAAAAACTTTTCAAAAGCTGACTTTGTGCTCCTCAAGTCAGAAATGATATCCTTTAAGCCTACTGGGTTAATGGAAATCACATCCCAAAATGCTGAATCCTTCGCAAAAGCCTTCTACGGACATCTCCAAGAATGCATGGATCAAGCAATCCCAACTAAAACCAAGACCCTCTCCACCAAGGGAAAACTCCCGGTTTGGTGGACCCCGGCTATAAACAAACTGTACAACAAAAGAAGGAAGCTACTGCAGGACAAAGCCAAATCCCACAAGGGAAAGGCTTCCTGATCAGCACAAGTAAAAACTACGCTCTCTCATAAAAACATCTAAAGCAAACTTTGAGAAAAAGATTGCCAAGGATACCAAAGACAATCACAAAGCCTTCTTCAATTATGTCAGAACCTTGGGAGGAAATTCTCAGATATGCTCTGAGCTAGTACACAATGACAAAAATTCACTGACCCTACTGACATTGCCAACATTCTGGCAGATAGGTTCAGTGCAAATTTCTCCCTCCCTCACCCCTAAAGATGAAGTAACTATCCCTGCTGAATGTAACCTACCTGTCATCACAGACACACAGGTGAAATCAGCACTCAACAAGGCAAAAACACAGCATCTATGGGACCCGATGGTATCCCGGTTGCGTGTTACGTGAACTCCAAGATGAACTAAACCCGCCCTAAGAACTCTATTCAATCTTAGCCTCACTACAGGATATGTACCTGAACACTGGCGCACAGCAACAGTGGTCCCACTCCACAAAGGGAAATTCTACTGACCCAGGTAACTACCGCCCCATAAGTTTGACCAGCCTGATCTGTAAGGCTATGGAAAGAATCATCATGGAACTCATAAATGGCGACATTGGGGATCTACAGACCCTTGATCCCACACAGTTCGGTTTTGTAAAAGGCAGATCCTGCCTCTTAAACCTGGTTGACTTCTTTGAGACAGTCACTAGTGCCATCGATGAGGGCAAGGCTGTCCACACTGCCTATTTGGACTTGGCTAAGGCCTTTGACACAATACCACACTCTGGCATCACTGACAAGCTCAGCAGCCTAAATGTAAATCCATATGTCACAAGATGGGTAGCAAACTGGCTAAAAAACAGAACCCACAAGGTTAAAATTGCTGGAGCCATGTCAGACTCAAAACCCGTCACAAGTGGTGTCCCACAGGGCTCAGTCTTGGGTCCACTTATTCGCATTTATTTCTCAGATGTGAAAGCAAATATGGAAGGATTATGGCTGACAAAGTTTGCAGATGACTGCAAACTGGGTGCCATAGTGGATTCACCTGCCGACACACACATCCTACAGAAAGGTCTCACTGAAACGGACAACTGGTGCCAGAATCATGGCCTCAAACTTAACGCCAAAAAATGTATAGTCATCCCCTTTGGGAAAAACAAAGTACCCACAAACTATCACGTAGACAATAACCCACTGAATACGGAAGATGTAATCAGAGACCTGGGGACTCAAGTCGATAGTGACCTCTCCTTTGACAACCATGTTGCCAAAGTGGTCAGAAAGACATTCTACCTTGCCCATCTCATCATGAAGGATTCTCATCCAGATCAAAGGAGGTCATTGTACCTCTATATTCCTCCCTTGTCAGGCCCATGATTGAATATAATGCTCCATTTGGGATGTATCTCACCCGGCACATGCAACAACTGGAAAGACCCCAGAAGTACCTCACCAAGAGGATCATAGGTCTAAAACATGTGCCTTATCCAGCTAGATTAAAGAAACTCCAGCTCTATTCAGTAGCATACCGCCTGCTCAGAGGTGATTTGTGCCTAACATACAGGGCCATGTCCAACCAGGAATTGATGGACATGCTCCATCTCAAAAATCCAAATCCACCAGAACCACACGAGCTAAAGATTTCAACCTCTGCACAAATATGAATAGGACATGCTGGAGGGATAGATTCATAACACAGAGGTTACCCATACTCTGGAACAAAATCCCAGTTCATGTGAGACAGAGCCCTTCATTGGCACTGTTCAAGAAAAATCTCGATGCATGGATGGGAGATCGCAAGTTTACCCCGGGAGTGACCTCAGTGTCACTACTAGACAGAGGTATAGTTTACTAAATAATGGGGTCCCACATGTGTCACTACTAGAGAGGCGCAACTATATAGTATGGGGTGGCATAAAGCCACATCACTGTTGGCTAGGCTTATAAATGCCCCCGGGCAGATAGCCTAGTACACTACTATGAAACTATGAAACTATGAAACTATAAAATTTGGACAATGCCCTAATCTAAACACAGATTCCACTTCAGATGTATGCACAAATAATATTGTTACATTTCAATCAAAAACATACATAGCTGTGATAACCACATAAATGAGGTTGATAGTTGTCAAATTGCATACCAAAGACTACACACTAAAATAATATATTAACTTAGAACAGCTTGATATAGAGTCAAACAGTTTCATACCCCTGACATAAATAGTGTGCGGATTTCAGGATATATCATAAATCCTGGATCCACTAGAACATGCTCTGCAGCAATATCAGTACGTTACAAAAAAGGGAAACCTGAATATTATAAACCCTAGGTCCATAAACTAGACCACTGTTTGTGAGGCTAGAATAACTAAGCCCCAAAATAGAGAAATTATTATTCTCACAAATATGAATCAAATAGGCATCTATCAAATTTTGAACAAAAAATGTTCTAATAAATATGTTCACAATTAATGCCTATAAGTAATCCTGTGGACCTGAGGTATTATAAAAATATTGTTAAGGTTATAAAGCAAGTGCCATTAATATACATACAGACTATAGTCCCAATCATGCCAAAATATGCCCGTATATGTATTTTTTGTGACAAAAAAAGGAACTGTACATGGAACCACAATAGAATAAATATATATATAGGCTAAATGTCAAAATCAAGAAGCTCTGACAGTCCGATAGAAATAGGGACTGCCTAGAAGGTGTTTATAAGGCAATATATAATATATAATATAATAAGACCAGGCCAAGTATTTTTAACATGGACCCATGTAAGGACAAGATGTAGTGTTGGATCCGGTCATAATATAAATATAATTATGTTACAAAATCATACAACCAAACAACATGACCCAAACATCAAGCTAGAAGTACACAATACATTGTATAAATGCAATATACTGAGATATATGTTAAGTTATACTGGCGACTAATAACTGTAGTCGTGTAATGTCCATAGGATGAAAAAATCAAAATGTAATGTTCGAAATCCTACAAAGAGAATGTATATAACGTTTGCCGGTACATCATGCTCGTTCCGTGTAACAGATCATCCCAAATGGCAAATCGTATAGACAAAATCCACGACCATCAGCGAAAAAAGGAAGTTTGATATATATTGCGACTTCTTCTAACCTGTCCTCACATAAGCATATCCACTGATTATGGCAAATGGCCTTATAGTCCCGCTTGAAAGAGTTTTATAAAGATGGCGGAACCCTGAATCTTGGGCCACAAACAAAGCCCAAAATAGAACAAAAAATTTACCAGACCGGCAGTCCCCAACTTGTCTCAAAAGGATGACCAAGATACTTGTAGCCATAAAAACATAACAGTACCTCTTGAGCCGCTGTTTAATCACTCAATGTCCAAAATATAGTTCAAATACGATGTAACTCAAAGGAATACCTTATAGGAGTGTCCACATGGTATATAAGTCCCAACATAGCTTCGATAAAAAGCAAAAAGTAGTTTAAACCAACTGACGTTGACAAAATCCAAAAAATATATAGCCTCAGGGAAGGAGTCCTCTCCCACCAACGGTGAAACGAAACGCCAACAGCGAGGAAAATGAAACTGAAGCAAACACAAACCCTCGCACGTACGACTGCCCGGCCAACCAACCTTAGGAAAAACACAAAAAAGCCAGCAAGATGGTTTCACCATTTAATTAAAGGCAAAGAACGGACAAACATGTCCTATATCAAATCCTCATACTAGTTTCGGCACCAGCCTTCATCAGTGAGAAAAAATTATGCAATAATGCACTGCCAACGTCAGTATAAATACTATAATTCACCAATAAGAAAAAAGACATTCTCATAAGGTTCCTCATTCATATTTAAAGCAATATGGCACCCTTAATTCTGATGCCAATAACCATGCATGTGTGGTTATGCCTATTAACTCATGCAAGATCAAGTGATCTAAAGCAGATACACAATTAATGGTAATCAACATAATGTGCAATATAATCCAAAATGCAATATATTGTTGAACAATCAGATAAAACATGGTAATCATATAAATTAGAGATGGTCATTGAGACCAGGAGGAAAAAGTGCTCCTAAATGTGTGATCCAGTATCTTTCTTTATGGCTTAAAATACCTTGCCATCCTGTTTGGTTTTGTCTGTTGCCTGTAATTTTGTCTATAATGACAAACATAAACTTGGCACTGGGATGTTTGACTGTATGTAAATATAATGCATTTGTGGTTTTGTGATTACGAATATCACTACGGTGTTCTCCAATTCTAATACGTAGTGAACGTGATGTCTTGCCAACGTAGAATGACTTACATTGGCATGTAGCCAGATATATAACCCAGCTAGTAGAACAGTTACCAAACACTTTTATGTCATACACTTTGCTGGTATTTGAGCTCGTGAATTGTTTAAGCTGATTAACTTGAACACAAGATATACAGTGTCCACATCTGAATGTTCCCAATAACTCATCTCCCATGATTGTGAGTTGTTTATATGAAGCTGCCCCGCTTTCTCTGTGTTTATAATGGGAAAACAGGGTACCCAATGTTTTGCCACGTCTAAAGGAAAATGAGCACTGATTGTCTAAAATTCCCCTCAGAAAATCATTTGCTAATAGAATATTCCAATTTTGGTTGACCGCTTGCCTAACTGTTTGTTGATTTTTGCCTAATGTACTGATCAATCTTATCTTGGGGCTATTATTATTAGGACTCTTTTCCCTATATTCCAACAGTGTCTTTCTTTCCTGTTTGTCCGAATAGATCCTTGCAGAATCAATATCAGAAAAACTATAGCCCCTATCCAAGAATCTGATTTTTAAATCAGCTTTGGCTGCTGTGTAGTCCTGTTGACAAGAATTAATTCTCCGAATTCTGAGATATTGTGATTTAGGGATGTTCCGGATGGTGTGACGTGGGTGCATACTGTTAGCATGTAACAAGGTGTTGAACTGGGGATATTTACGATGAATTTTAGTATTAAGTGTGTTGTCACTGTTACGATATACAGTGACATCCAAAAAAGTAATCATCTCTCTGTGAAATGTGATAGAAAATTCAATCCCCCATATATTGTTGTTCAAATGTTCCAAAAATTCTAGAAGATAATCAGTATCCGCACGCCACACCATCCAACAATCATCCAAATACCTCCTCCATATGTCCATTTCAACAAGGTATAAATTGTGTAAAGGATTATAAATCATGCATTCTTCAAGGTAGGCCATGAAAAGATCAGGGCGAAAGAAGCCCCCATGGCCGTACCTTGAAGTTGCCAGTAACAATCACCTTGGAAATAGAACACATTTTTTGTCAAGACATGTTCTGTTAGACAGATAAGCAAGGTATTGAAACCTGGAGAATACAATTCTGCTTTACCTAGCCAATATTCTACAGCCTGAAGCCCTGCCCAATGCGGAATACTGGTGTAGAGGGATTTTACATCCAGCGTACACATTATCCAATGGGGCTCAAGTTGACAGTCCTGAATGATTTGCAAAAATTGTGTGGTATCCTGAATTCTTGCTCTAACCAGGGGCAATAATGGTTTGAGAAATTTAGTAAGAAAAGCAGACAATGGTTCAGTGAGGGAACCATGACCCGAGACAATGGGCCTACCTGGTGGATGTGTAAGAGATTTATGTATTTTCGGCAATAAATACAAAATTTGTCTGTCTGGATCTTTGACCTTTAGATGTTGAACTGTTTTAGACGTAATTATACCCTCATCCATTGCAGATTGTAAGAACAAATCAATCTCTTTTTTAAATTGCATAGTAGGATCAATCTCCATTTTCATGTAGCAATGTCTGTCAGATAGTTGTCGTAAACCCTCATTTACATAGAAATCCATGTTCAAAATCACCACTGCACCCCCCTTATCAGCTTGAAGTATTGCTATCTTATGATTGCTCCTGAGTTCCGATAGGGCCACTCTTTCAGAAGAAGTAATGTTATCCCTACTGGTGGCAACTTCGAGCAGGTTCAATGGTTTTTGTAAAAATCCTGGCCTCATATTATGAAAGAACAATAGAATTATGCCTTACAGAAATCCAGGATCTAGCAAATACATGCAAAAAATATGAATCTAGTCCTAAGTATTCTGAATATTTAGACAAGTTGTCCAAGGAGCTCACTTCTTATGACAAAATCATAAGAGATAGGAAAATAAAGAAATTTAATCGAGATAGTAATGACTATGAAAAAGGACATCCATTTCAAGCTCAACGATCTGTGAGGTTTCAGGACAATGTCCCCAATATGAGCAAGGGCAGGACCAGAAAAAGGCCCAGATCCATATTAAAAAATAGGGATCACTTTCAAACCAGTACCTCAGGGGAGGAGTCATCCAACACTGACGGTGAATATACCAACACTGTCAACTCTCCACTCAAGAAGAGAACCAATAACCAATACCCTTTAGACATGGTAGGAAATCCAGAGGGGGGAGGAAACATAGAAACAAACATATCTACGGATTCCATGACGGGACTCATTCAGGCACTACTGAAATAAATACACAAGTTTTTGAAAATGTTTTGAACTTATCAGACCATGTACTTACATCAGAACAAAAACAAGTTCTCAATAAAGGGTTAAATTTTGTTCCAAGCTTTTTTTGTGATGAATATCAAACTTCATTAGATGTCATTGATTTTTGTCGTAGACTCAATCTTAAAATATTTTTTTCTGAACAGGATAGTTCCAATGCTCAAAGATCAACTGATTTCACTTTTCACAAATCCACTTTCCAGCCGCCTATGAATAAAAATGTAGCCATTTTCCAACAGGCAGTGCTAAAGGATTTACACTTCCCCTTTTGAAGTTGCCACCAGTAGGGATAACATTACTTCTTCTGAAAGAGTGGCCCTATCGAACTCAGGAGCAATCATAAGATAGCAATACTTCAAGCTGATAAGGGGTGCAGTGGTGATTTTGAACATGGATTTCTATGTAAATGAGGGTTTCGACAACTATCTGACAGACATTGCTACATGAAAATGGAGATTGATCCTACTATGCAATTTAAAAAGAGATTGATTTGTTCTTACAATCTGCAATGGATGAGGGTATAATTCGTCTAAAACAGTTCAACATCTAAAGGTCAAAGATCCAGACAGACAAATTTTGTATTTATTGAAAATACATAAATCTCTTACACATCCACCAGGTAGGCCCATTGTCTCGGGTCATGGTTCCTCACTGAACCATTGTCTGCTTTTCTTACTAAATTTCTCAAACCATTATTGCCCTGGTTAGAGCAAGAATTCAGGATACCACAATTTTTGCAAATCATTCAGGACTGTCAACTTGAGCCCCATTGGATAATGTACGCTGGATGTAAAATCCTATACACCAGTATTCCGCATTGGGCAGGGCTTCAGGCTGTAGAATATTGGCTAGGTAAAGCAGAATTGTATTCTCCAGGTTTCAATACCTTGCTTATCTGTCTAACAGAACATGTCTTGACAAAAATGTGTTCTATTTCCAAGGTGATTGTTACTGGCAACTTCAAAAGTTGACCATGGGGGCTTCTTTTCCCGATCTATGCTGATCTTTTCATGGCCTACCTTGAAGAATGCATGATTTATAATCCTTTACACAATTTATACCTTGTTGAAATGGACATATGGAGGAGGTATTTGGATGATTGTTGGATGGTGTGGCGTGGATACTGATTATCTTCAAGAATTTTGGAACATTTGAACAACAATATATGGGGATTGAATTTTCTATCACATTTCACAGAGAGATGATTACTTTTTGGATGTCACTGTATATCGTAACAGTGACAACACATAATACTAAAATTCATCGTAAATATCCCCAGTTCAACACCTTGTTACATGCTAACAGTATGCACCCACGCCACACCATCCGGAACATCCCTAAATCACAATATCTCAGAATTGAGAATTAATTCTTGTCAACAGGACTACACAGCAGCCAAAGCTGATTTAAAATCAGATTCTTGGATAGGGGCTATAGTTTTCTGATATTGATTCTGCAAGGATCTATTCGGACAAACAGGAAAGAAAGACACTGTTGGAATATAGGAAAAGAGTCCTAATAATAGCCCCAAGATAAGATTGATCAGTACATTAGGCAAAAATCAACAAACAGTTAGGCAAGCGGTCAACCAAAATTGGAATATTCTATTAGCAAATGATTTTCTGAGCGTGATTTTAGACAATCAGTGCTCATTTTCCTTTAGACGTGGCAAAACATTGGGTACCCTGTTTTCCCATTATAAACACAGAGAAAGCGGGGCAGCTTCATATAAACAACTCACAATCATGGGAGATGAGTTATTGGGAACATTCAGATGTGGACACTGTATATCTTGTGTTCAAGTTAATCAGCTTAAACAATTCACGAGCTCAAATACCAGCAAAGTGTATGACATAAAAGTGTTTGGTAACTGTTCTACTAGCTGGGTTATATATCTGGCTACATGTCAATGTAAGTCATTCTACGTTGGCAAGACATCACGTTCACTACGTATTAGAATTGGGGAACACCGTAGTGATATTCGTAATCACAAAACCACAAATGCATTATATTTACATACAGTCAAACATCCCAGTGCCAAGTTTATGTTTGTCATTATAGACAAAATTACAGGCAACAGACAAAACCAAACAGGATGGCAAGGTATTTTAAGCCATAAAGAAAGATACTGGATCACACATTTAGGAGCACTTTTTCCTCCTGGTCTCAATGACCATCTCTAATTTATATGATTACCATGTTTTATCTGATTGTTCAACAATATATTGCATTTTGGATTATATTGCACATTATGTTGATTACCATTAATTGTGTATCTGCTTTAGATCACTTGATCTTGCATGAGTTAATAGGTATAACCACACATGCATGGTTATTGGCATCAGAATTAAGGGTGCCATATTGCTTTAAATATGAATGAGGAACCTTATGAGAATGTCTTTTTTCTTATTGGTGAATTATAGTATTTATACTGGCGTTGGCAGTGCATTATTGCATAATTTTTTCTCACTGATGAAGGCTGGTGCCGAAACTAGTATGAGGATTTGATATAGGACATGTTTGTCCATTCTTTGCCTTTAATTAAATGGTGAAACCATCTTGCTGGCTTTTTTGTGTTTTTCCTAAGGTTGGTTGGCGGCAGTCGTACGTGCGAGGGTTTGTGTTTGCTTCAGTTTCATTTTCCTCGCTGTTGGCGTTTCGTTTCACCGTTGGTGGGAGAGGACTCCTTCCCTGAGGCTATATATTTTTTGGATTTTGTCAACGTCAGTTGGTTTAAACTACTTTTTGCTTTTTATCGAAGCTATGTTGGGACTTATATACCATGTGGACACTCCTATAAGGTATTCCTTTGAGTCACATCGTATTTGAACTATATTTTGGACATTGAGTGATTAAACAGCGGCTCAAGAGGTACTGTTATGTTTTTATGGCTACAAGTATCTTGGTCATCCTTTTGAGACAAGTTGGGGACTGCCGGTCTGGTAAATTTTTTGTTTTATTTTGGGCTTTGTTTGTGGCCCAAGATTCAGGGTTCCGCCATCTTTATAAAACTCTTTCAACCGGGACTATAAGGCCATTTGCCATAATCAGTGGATATGCTTATGTGAGGACAGGTTAGAAGAAGTCGCAATATATATCAAACTTCCTTTTTTCGCTGATGGTGGATTTTGTCTATCTGATTTGCCATTTGGGATGATCTGTTACAGACGAGCATGATGTACGCAAACGTTATATACATTCTCTTTGTAGGATTTGAACATTACATTTTGATTTTTTCATCCTATGGACATTACGACTACAGTTATTAGTCGCCAGTATAACAACATATATCTCAGTATATTGCATTTATACAATGTATTGTGTACTTCTAGCTTGATGTTTGGGTCATGTTGTTTGGTTGTATGATTTTGTAACATAATTATATTTATATTATGACCGGATCCAACACTACATCTTGTCCTTACATGGGTCCATGTTAAAAATACTTGGCCTGGTCTTATTATATTATATATTATATATTGCCTTATAAACACCTTCTAGGCAGTCCCTATTTCTATCGGACTGTCAGAGCTTCTTGATTTTGACATTTAGCCTATATATATATTTATTCTATTGTGGTTCCATGTACAGTTCCTTTTTTTGTCACAAAAATACATATACGGGCATATTTTGGCATGATTGGGACTATAGTCTGTATGTATATTAATGGCACTTGCTTTATAACCTTAACAATATTTTTATAATACCTCAGGTCCACAGGATTACTTATAGGCATTAATTGTGAACATATTTATTAGAACATTTTTTGTTCAAAATTTGATAGATGCCTATTTGATTCATATTTGTGAGAATAATAATTTCTCTATTTTGGGGCTTAGTTATTCTAGCCTCACAAACAGTGGTCTAGTTTATGGACCTAGGGTTTATAATATTCAGGTTTCCCTTTTTTGTAACGTACTGATATTGCTGCAGAGCATGTTCTAGTGGATCCAGGATTTATGATATATCCTGAAATCCGCACACTATTTATGTCAGGGGTATGAAACTGTTTGACTCTATATCAAGCTGTTCTAAGTTAATATATTATTTTAGTGTGTAGTCTTTGGTATGCAATTTGACAACTATCAACCTCATTTATGTGGTTATCACAGCTATGTATGTTTTTGATTGAAATGTAACAATATTATTTGTGCATACATCTGAAGTGGAATCTGTGTTTAGATTAGGGCATTGTCCAAATTTTAGATTTACACATTATTTATGTTATCTGTATGAATCTTTTCTGGGAAGGATAATACATGTTTTTGAGCAAGATTTGGGTAATTATATTATAGCTAGATTGATTCATTCAGGTCACCCTATGGTTGAAAAATTTTTCAATCATATTTCTATATATTTCTCATGTTGTTTGTATGGCACATTTTGGTTTTCCCAACATTGTTCAGATGACAATTTTGGATTTGGGTTTCAAAAATTTGGACATTGAAAATATTATATTTATGCCCGTTTTTCACATTTTTGTATACTAGAGACTAACAACTAAACTATGTTAACATGGTTTATATGTCAACCTTTTTGTGCTTAGAATTAGGGCACTCATAACATCATATGTATACCCTTCTATACATTTTTTGGATATACATGGTATATGCCTGACATTAGTAACTAAACTGTCTCTCTTTTTTTGACTCCTCATCCAATATATTGGGTGTATACTGATTTGCAACTGATCTTGATAATATCTTAAAACTAGTGATTCTCCTATATAATCTCTCTGTGTGCTTTTCTGGTCCTGCCACTGCGAGTATTATTGTATAGATTATTGGACTTCCAATAGTTGGCCTCTTGAACAACCACTTTGATATCATGGATTTGGATAAGATCCTGGAGGGGATGTGTGCTGATAGGGAAGACTTGGCAATTTTTGGCCTTAACCAAGCCCCAAGCAGCAACCCCATTCAACCTGTGATAAACTTCACAGATAATTGTGAGGTCTCTTTTCGGAACTTAGAAAAGGGCCTTAAAGGATTGAGAGCCAATATTTGGCATCTCCGGCTTTTTAAAGCCTATATCCACAAAAACATAGCACCTAGAGGACTACGCATAAAATTACACCCACTTGTAAGCAGATCTGAAGAGAGGCTTACGGATGAATGGGATGCAGCACTTAGAGCAGGTTCAATGGTTTTTGTCAAAATCCTGGCCTCATATTATGAAAGAACAATAGAATTATGCCTTACAGAAGTCCAGGATCTAGCAAATACATGCAAAAAATATGAATCTAGTCCTAAGTATTCTGAATATTTAGACAAGTTGTCCAAGGAGCTCACTCCTTATGACAAAATCATAAGAGATAGGAAAATAAAGAAATTTAATCGAGATAGTAATGACTATGAAAAAGGACATCCATTTCAAGCTCAACGATCTGTGAGGTTTCAGGACAATGTCCCCAATATGAGCAAGGGCAGGACCAGAAAAAGGCCCAGATCTATATTAAAAAATAGGGATCACTTTCAAACCAGTACCTCAGGGAGGAGTCATCCAACACTGACGGTGAATATACCAACACTGTCAACTCTCCACTCAAGAAGAGAACCAATAACCAATACCCTTTAGACATGGTAGGAAATCCAGAGGGGAGGAAACATAGAAACAAACATATCTACGGATTCCATGACGGGACTCATTCAGGCACTACTGAAATAAATACACAAGTTTTTGAAAATGTTTTGAACTTATCAGACCATGTACTTACATCAGAACAAAAACAAGTTCTCAATAAAAGGTTAAATTTTGTTCCAAGCTTTTTTTGTGATGAATATCAAACTTCATTAGATGTCATTGATTTTTGTCGTAGACTCAATCTTAAAATATTTTTTTCTGAACAGGATAGTTCCAATGCTCAAAGATCAACTGATTTCACTTTTCACAAATCCACTTTCCAGCCGCCTATGAATAAAAATGTAGCCATTTTCCAACAGGCAGTGCTAAAGGATTTACACTTCCCCCTTTTCGAAGTTGCCACCAGTAGGGATAACATTACTTCTTCTGAAAGAGTGGCCCTATCGGAACTCAGGAGCAATCATAAGATAGCAATACTTCAAGCTGATAAGGGGGGTGCAGTGGTGATTTTGAACATGGATTTCTATGTAAATGAGGGTTTACGACAACTATCTGACAGACATTGCTACATGAAAATGGAGATTGATCCTACTATGCAATTTAAAAAAGAGATTGATTTGTTCTTACAATCTGCAATGGATGAGGGTATAATTACGTCTAAAACAGTTCAACATCTAAAGGTCAAAGATCCAGACAGACAAATTTTGTATTTATTGCCGAAAATACATAAATCTCTTACACATCCACCAGGTAGGCCCATTGTCTCGGGTCATGGTTCCCTCACTGAACCATTGTCTGCTTTTCTTACTAAATTTCTCAAACCATTATTGCCCCTGGTTAGAGCAAGAATTCAGGATACCACACAATTTTTGCAAATCATTCAGGACTGTCAACTTGAGCCCCATTGGATAATGTGTACGCTGGATGTAAAATCCCTCTACACCAGTATTCCGCATTGGGCAGGGCTTCAGGCTGTAGAATATTGGCTAGGTAAAGCAGAATTGTATTCTCCAGGTTTCAATACCTTGCTTATCTGTCTAACAGAACATGTCTTGACAAAAAATGTGTTCTATTTCCAAGGTGATTGTTACTGGCAACTTCAAGGTACGGCCATGGGGGCTTCTTTCGCCCCGATCTATGCTGATCTTTTCATGGCCTACCTTGAAGAATGCATGATTTATAATCCTTTACACAATTTATACCTTGTTGAAATGGACATATGGAGGAGGTATTTGGATGATTGTTGGATGGTGTGGCGTGCAGATACTGATTATCTTCAAGAATTTTTGGAACATTTGAACAACAATATATGGGGGATTGAATTTTCTATCACATTTCACAGAGAGATGATTACTTTTTTGGATGTCACTGTATATCGTAACAGTGACAACACACTTAATACTAAAATTCATCGTAAATATCCCCAGTTCAACACCTTGTTACATGCTAACAGTATGCACCCACGTCACACCATCCGGAACATCCCTAAATCACAATATCTCAGAATTCGGAGAATTAATTCTTGTCAACAGGACTACACAGCAGCCAAAGCTGATTTAAAAATCAGATTCTTGGATAGGGGCTATAGTTTTTCTGATATTGATTCTGCAAGGATTTATTCGGATAAACAGGAAAGAAAGACACTGTTGGAATATAGGGAAAAGAGTCTTAATAATAATAGCCCCAAGATAAGATTGATCAGTACATTAGGCAAAAATCAACAAACAGTTAGGCAAGCGGTCAATCAAAATTGGAATATTCTATTAGCAAATGATTTTCTGAGGGGAATTTTAGACAATCAGTGCTCATTTTCCTTTAGACGTGGCAAAACGTTGGGTACCCTGTTTTCCCATTATAAACACAGAGAAAGCGGGGCAGCTTCATATAAACAACTCACAATCATGGGAGATGAGTTATTGGGAACATTCAGATGTGGACACTGTATATCTTGTGTTCAAGTTAATCAGCTTAAACAATTCACGAGCTCAAATACCAGCAAAGTGTATGACATAAAAGTGTTTGGTAACTGTTCTACTAGCTGGGTTATATATCTGGCTACATGCCAATGTAAGTCATTCTACGTTGGCAAGACATCACGTTCACTACGTATTAGAATTGGGGAACACCGTAGTGATATTCGTAATCACAAAACCACAAATGCATTATATTTACATACAGTCAAACATCCCAGTGCCAAGTTTATGTTTGTCATTATAGACAAAATTACAGGCAACAGACAAAACCAAACAGGATGGCAAGGTATTTTAAGCCATAAAGAAAGATACTGGATCACACATTTAGGAGCACTTTTTCCTCCTGGTCTCAATGACCATCTCTAATTTATATGATTACCATGTTTTATCTGATTGTTCAACAATATATTGCATTTTGGATTATATTGCACATTATGTTGATTACCATTAATTGTGTATCTGCTTTAGATCACTTGATCTTGCATGAGTTAATAGGTATAACCACACATGCATGGTTATTGGCATCAGAATTAAGGGTGCCATATTGCTTTAAATATGAATGAGGAACCTTATGAGAATGTCTTTTTTCTTATTGGTGAATTATAGTATTTATACTGACGTTGGCAGTGCATTATTGCATAATTTTTTCTCACTGATGAAGGCTGGTGCCGAAACTAGTATGAGGATTTGATATAGGACATGTTTGTCCGTTCTTTGCCTTTAATTAAATGGTGAAACCATCTTGCTGGCTTTTTTGTGTTTTTCCATACAGTAACAGTGGCCCCACTCCATAAAGGTGGTGCCACAATGGACCCCGGAAACTATCGCCCTATAAGCCTAACTAGCCTGGTCTGCAAAGCTATGGAGCGTATCATCATGGAACTCATAAACAAAGTCATTGGGAACCTCCAAACACTGGATCCTACCCAATTTGGCTTTGTTAAGGGCAGATCTTGCCTCTTGAACCTGGTCAATTTCTTTGAAACAGTCACCAAGGCCATAGACGAAGGGAAGGTAGTCCACACTGCCTACCTTGACCTTGCAAAAGCCTTCGACACAATACCCCACTCGGGCATCATAAATAAGCTCACCAGCTTAAATATCAACCCCTATGTCACAAGATAGGTTGCAAACTGGCTTAGGTTTAGAACCCACATGGTCAGAATTGCAGGTGCCATGTCAGACTCTAAACCAGTTACAAGTGGCATTCCACAAGGCTCAGTCCTGGGACCTCTCTTGTTCGGTATATATTTCTCTGAGGTACAGGCTAACACAGGAGGACTATGGCTGACAAAGTTTGCAGATGACTGCAAACTGGTGGCCATAATCGACTCACCGGCTGACACAAGCATCCTCCAAAAAGGTCTCACAGAGATGGATAACTGGTGCCAGAGCAATGGCCTAAAGCTAAATGCCAAAAAGTGCATAGTCATCCCCTTTGGGAAAAACAAAGTGCCCACAAATTACCACATAGGTGGTAATCCATTAAGTACGGAAGAAGTAATTAGGGATTTGGGGACCCAAGTAGATTGCAATCTCTCCTTTGACAATCACATTGCCAAAGTGGTTAGAAAGACATTCTATATAGCCCACCTTATCACAAAGGGGTTTACATCTAGATCAAGAGAGGTCATTGTGCCCCTCTACTCATCACTCATCAGGCCCATAATTGAATACAATGCCCCATTTGGGATGTACCTTACCCGACACCTGCTACAACTAGAAAGACCCCAAAAGTACCTCACCAAGTGGATCAAGGGACTCAAACAGATGCCCTATGCAGTTAGGCTAAAGAAACTCCAGCTCTACTCAGTTGCTTACTGCCTGCTCAGAGGCAATCTGTGCCTGACGTATAAAGCCATGTCCAACCCAGAATTAATGGACATGCTCCACCTCAAGAAATCCAAATCCATCAGAACTACACGCTCCAGTGACTTAAACCTCAGCACAGAAATAAATAGAACATGCTGGAGGGACAGATTCATATTGCAGAGGCTCCCCTCACTCTGGAACAAAATCCCAATCCATGTCAGACAGAGCCCCTCAATGACCCTCTTCAAGAAGAATCTTGATGTTTGGTGCGAGATCGTAAATTTCCCCTGGGATCTCTTCTGTGTCACTGCTAGACAGAGGTACGGTAAACTAACCTTAAATGGGCTATCTTCTGTGACCTACTATACAGAGGCACAGTCAACTAATCTAAGAAGGGTGGCGAAAGCCAAACACACTCTGGCTAGGCTTGTAAATGCCCTAGGGCAGATAGCCTAGTATCAACCTATGAACCTATAAGATGTGTTAACTTGAACTTGCAGAGGTTCTGGAGACCAGGGATGATTTAAGACCTAAAGACCACTGATAGCTGCCAATATCTCTGAAATGTACATGTTTTTTTCTGTCCGTCTTGTTCCACAGTCCTTGTGCTGTCAACCCTTTTGACATAGCCTCCCAAAAAAAATCCAGACAAGGAGCTGGAAGGGAGAAGGGAAGACCTGGACCAAGAGATACTTGATCTGCCCACCACTGTAGCTCCCTTCTTACAAATCCCAACACTTGAAACTGGAAAGATAAAGGGTACTGATTTTGAAGCCAGACTGACCAAAAGCACCATTGGCATTTTCTCATGTAAAGTCTAGCATAGGGAATCATGATAATCAGATGTCATGAAACACAGAATCCTGAGATATTTCTAGGCAAAAGGAAAAGATCAGGAAGTTTTCTTTTTACAGATCTACTGTACCCCAAGGAAGACTGTCTTCCTAGGGCTGCATTCAAAGACTTCCCAGAAAATCTAATCAGTGGGAAGGAAAGAAAGATAATTTCAGAAAGTTCACCTGAAACTTCATAATTTAGAAGCAACTCCTTGGGACATGTCAAAGAATCGTAACGTTTGGGGGAAAATAATTCTGCAAATAAGACTATTGTCTGAAAATAGACTGATGAGAATGCCTTGCAGCCTGCTTTAAGCAATGACTGGTGCCAGACGTGTAAATACACTTGGTGCAAAAAATTTCCTAGAGGGTAAGACAGACACATAAAATCTTAAACAAAAGCATGCAGTTTGAAGAGAAATGATGATCATCATTTAGATGTAATGTTGCCATGAAACTGAGGACAGTAACAGAGGTAACAAGGAAGGAACTAGGATTGTTCTCTAAATTCCTTCTTTCCATGACACCAGAAAATACTTGGAAAAAAAAACTTTGCCTCTCAACCTGGGAGCACAATTACTTTGACCCACTGAGTTCCAGAAGTGGAGGGAAGAAGAAAATGTGGTTTATAGGATGAGATGGGATCCCCAGAAAAGAAGGGACTTCGATTACCATCTGTATTCCTGTAGGAGTATTCTTAGAATGCATCTGTCTGAGAAAACATGATTCCACAGGGAAAAGATGAAGGTTTGTAGTGAATGATAAAGAGATTGTCAGTGTGGGAGAGGGAGAACTGAAAGGGGTGTATTGTCATACAGACATTTTTGGACTGTCCCTGACACTGAGAGACTCCCCCTTTCTTCTTACAGCCTCCATGCCATTACTTTAAAAAGTGTGTTTGTGTATATCTATACATCTATATCTATCTATCTATCTATATATATATATATATATATATATATATATATATATATATATATACACACACACACATATATATATATATATATATATATATATATATATATAGACATATATGTTACATGGGTTGGAGACAGTGGCATTGACAAAAAGGCAGGTGTTAGAGCTGGATGTGGTAGAGTTAAACATGTTAAGATTTGCACTGGGTGTGACGAAGGTGGACAGGATTAGGAATAAGTATATTAGAGGGTCAGCCCAGGTTGGAAGGTTTGGAGACCTAGCCAGAGAGGCAAGATTACATTGGTTTGGACATGTGCTGAGAAGGGATACTGGGGGTTGGAATCTGAAGAAACACTTTCCTCAGAGACATAATTTTCATCTTAAGGAGAAATACTGAAGAAGAGCAGTTAAGAATCAGTGACATAATAGAGGGAATCTTTTACTTTTCCTATTAGGTCAGTGGAGGAACAGAAAAGAAAAATTAAGGCTAGAAGCAATTCCTTTAGCAATCCAAGTAAGTCTTCTCTAAGAGAGAGAGAGAGAGAAACAGGAAAAGTTTAATACCCCACTGGTTTTGTTCTCTGGAGAAGCTCCCTGGAAAGGAGCAACCCATGGCAGGAGTACTACCCCAGGAAACAAACACCTAACTCAGCTAGGAGTTAAACCTTTATTTCCTACTTCCTCCAAGACTGACAAGAGTTGTTCTTCCTTGCCTTGTAATGGCTAATGAACAGCTGCAGAGAACATGACCAAGTCTTGATCCTTTATGGCATAGATGCAGAAGGACTGACAGACAATTATGAGAGATCCAAGGAATCCACTCTGGCCACATAAAAGTCACCCATCATTAGCTGAGGTGATGACAGAACCAACTGGACCAAAGACTTCCAAGAAATATACTTCTTGCTGATAGGGGAAGTAAGAACTGAGGAGTCTAATATCTGCTCATTGAATCAGCAGAAAAGAGTAGCAGGTACCACAGCTTGTATGAGATGGTAAAGTAAGTGACCATCCGAGTCAATGTTTTTAGTACAAATTTTTAAAGACAGCACATGAAACCACTATAACTTGCTCCAAATACAATTATTCTGCAATGCAATCTCAAAAAATATTAAAAAGGTATGTATATATTTTTTTCAAACAAGCATTCATAACTGAAAAAATATCCCTTTACATGTAAAGACAGTCCAAAATATAACATTTTTACCTAAAGGTAAATAAGTTTTCATTGAAAAATACAGTTTTTCTTAAAAAAAAAAAGGAACTTTAACACATGATGCTTGCAATGGGAATGCACTTTGGCAGCAAGAAAGTTCTGTAGCTTTTGGCATTCTAACTGCCTTTTATATAGTGCACTGCTTGAGCTCCTGACACTTTGAGCATGTGGGAGGCACTTTAACCATTGAAAAGCTGTACAGTTGGTCATATCCTTGGTAGAATATAACCCAAATAGCTTAGGCTACTGCAATAGAGATCAAATATTGTACATTCAGGATTTGTCTTATCCAAATGAAGGCAAATTCAGGAATGCAGCTCCACTCTTATGCTGCACTACACCGACCTGATAATGCAAGAGAAGACTTGGGGAGCATCATCCTGATAATGCAAGAGAAGACTTGGGGAGCACCATCCAACCCAGGCAGCCATGCAGGTGATTTGTGCCCTCATGGACATACCAGCAAAGAGATCATTTCTAAGGAAACCCTAACCTGCTCCTCATGGCCAGCATAATCAATCACATAAATACAGGCCATCCCCACACAAACGAAAGCTACCATCACTGGCAAGTTCTTTGTCAGCTCACAATAACTAGTGAAATTCCATGTAACTACTGCTATTTTATAGGTTCACAGGTGTATACTATACTAATGACCCCCGGGACCTTTGCAAGCCTACCCAAATGTGTTCTACAGGTTATATGATTTAGACATTTATATAGAGGTGACTGTTGGTTAAGGCATGATTTACTGACTGCCTCTGTCCACCAATGACATAGGCGCCAGACAAAGGGTGGATTTTTCATTTCCTATCCAATGATCCAAGTTACACTTAAATAGGGTTTGGGAGGGACTTTGTTTCATATGGATGAGGTGCCTATTACAGAGAGTGAGAATTGTCTGTGATACATATTTGTCTCTCAAACATGTCCTTTTTACATCACAAGCAAAATTTATGAATTTAGATCTAGTAATTCTGATGCTGTACGTTGTGCAGATGTCAAAAGGTTCATCAGAACAGGGTCTGGGCATGCTTTCTGTGCCAGGCATAGATCACCTCTCAGTAGTCTGTAGGAGACCTGGTATAGAGCTAGGACTTTGAGATAATCCACACAGGACATTGTGCTTATGACAAACAAGTATGGAATTAATGCGTATTATAATATGCGATAATGACTGTAAACTAAAAGCCTTACAGAAAGAAATAACTGAACTTAATGACAGTATATGTAAGGATTTGTTGTTTGAGCATAACAAAGGTCAGTTTGAAAACATTTTTTTAGAATTATCCCATTTTGTAAAAGAAGGGTTAACTAGAAAAGAAAGAAAAATAATCAAAGATACTGATGATTATATGAAAAAAAGGGCCTATCCAGCTCCGAAGGGAGGGGAAGGGGTGATGTTTGATCATGACAGTGTTTCTACCCTAGTAACCCAAATAAACAATTGCACCAGGGTGCAAATCAAACTGACTATGCTGACAACTAAGTGAATGGTCATTTTTTACTGAGACAGTCAGAACGCCTTTTGAACAAGAATCAGAAACCAGTATTTTATGGGAGGCAGAAACAGCAATGGAATGCACCTACCTATCCAGTGAACAGGAACAGTTACTACAGGAAACGTTAGACACAGAGATTATTGCTAGTGTTCTGAAAATGAGTTAGTGCCTGTTAAACACTTTTGTAATGGGGACTTTTCTATTTACAACTATACTGACATGGAAATTGGTGATGGACACTTTAGCCTTTTGAAAAAGGGTTTTTCTTTTGTTCCAAATTTCAAGCTTGACATTGTTAGGGTTTTAACAAGTTTAAAGTTGTATACAAGGCAGTTAAATCTGACCCTGTTTTTTAATGCTAAAAGTGATTCTAATATATGTGACAACATGAAATTTAAAAGGAAAAGCACCTTTATGCCAGTGCAGAATGCTGTTATTAACACATTTGAACAAACATATGAAGTTGAAATTAGAAAAGATTTGCGAAAACCCACTGTTTTTGTTGATAACTTGTCTGTTAATGAAAGGGACTGTTTGAAATTGTGGGGTGAATCAAGAGAGTATAGGGTTATGAAGCCCGACAAAGGGGGAGGGGCATCAGTAATGTTGCAAAGTGTATATGTTAGTAAAATGTATGATATTCTTAATGATGACAAAGTTTATGACAGGGTGTCCATTAATGAAGTAAATAGGGCATATACAAAAACTGATTGGTGGTTATATGATTCGTTTTGTCAGGATATTATTGACTCTAGTGAACTGAATTTTTTAACTGTGCAATTTCCCGTAATTCCGACAATATTTGGTATTTTTAAAATCCATAAGGATACCAACAATCCTCCATTTAGACCCACTGTAGCTGCTAGATATTCAAAGACTGAACCTTTGGCTGCTTATGTGGATGTTTATTGCAATAAGGCATTAACTAGCAAAGCACCCATTCTGAAAGATTCTTGGCACTGCCTAGAATTATTTAGGGATACACCCGAAGATGATGATTATATTTTTGTTACTACTGACATCAGTTTATTTACTGTTGTTCCACATGACATTGGATTGGAATTTTTCAGTGAAAGTCTGTTAAATGAGGAAGGCTGTCAAAGGAAAAATATACTTTAAAAATGATCAAAAGACGGTAGGTTCAGGTTAAGGCACTTTAATCTTGCAGCAAGGAGACAAAAACGTGCTAATACAGAGTTTGTCTAACCAGAAACAGGAAATGCATTCATTTTTATAGGTTATCAAATTAATCCTGTCCTACCATGCTGACGTAACGAATTACCACCTTTTGGTCATCATCTGCTGACCATCTTTCCCATGATTTTCTGCTGATTTAAACAATTTTTATGTGAAACATGCTGAGGAAAACAACATGGCCTTGGTTGCATTCAGTTAGATACTTGTTATGTTACATTCAAGATACTATAGCTAAATCGAACACAATGCTAGAAGTTCATTTCTCTAATAAGCCTTTGTCTACCTTATCTCTAAACTACTGCAGCTGCAGAGGTTCCCATCCTCTGAACAAGGCTGTTTGTCTGGAATCATTACATTTATTAAATGGTATATTGTCTATTCATATGCTTCTGACCTAGCAGATTAACACCTGC
Organism: Protopterus annectens; assembly: GCF_019279795.1. Classification (NCBI taxonomy): domain Eukaryota; kingdom Metazoa; phylum Chordata; order Ceratodontiformes; family Protopteridae; genus Protopterus; species Protopterus annectens. Next base: position 325,966,533 of record NC_056737.1, read on the forward strand.
TTCTCAAGTACATTTCCACAAGGCATAAACAAGAATGTTGCTGTGCTAGCAGTTACTAGGTCAGAGGGCAACTTGCAAGTTTCAGTAAGCATGCTGCAGTTTCAATTAAGTATATTTTCAGTCTCATATGAAATTCAATTTTTTATAAATCACAGTGCATGAGAAAAAGAATAAAAAGTGTATTAAAAACACTTGATTGTTAATTTGTCATTAAGCATACACATATTAATACATATTTTTCTAACATCTCCCTCCTGTTAATAATTTTTATTCTATTTTCAAAAAAGGATAAACAGCTTGCTTCTTTTCCTAACCTCTTCCATTTAGGATTTGCAGTTAAGAAAGTCATTCAGTTTAAACTTTTATGAAAGCGTCTCACATTCTAGCAGCTCTTCAAATTCAGTACTTTGATATATAGTTTCAGATACGGATATATCTATGAATTCCTTAATTAATTTCTTCATGCAGGGGATTCCGCAACAAATACAAGCTCCTATTAGGAGTAAACCTACCCCAATAGCAATCAATATGTTCATAAAGATGGAGCCCCACCCCCCCAAAGGCATTCTGAAAAAACTCTGTTAGAGGGTTTGGGCCTGGTTTGGTCATGGCCGACACTTGCTGAATCACCTCGAGATGGTCGTTGATCATATGCTGATAGTCAGGAATGAATGCACAGCACTCTTCTTTGATTAAAGCGCAAGTTCCGCCTCTCGCCGCTAGGGTGAAGTCAAGAGCCATTCGGTTTTGAAGCACTACAGTTCTCATAGCATTCAGTTCATCAGTTATCAGTTCAAGGGCAGAAAACGTTGCATTACTCATTATTTCGAGAAGTTTAGACAGTTTTTGCAGTTCCCATATTGATTTGACTCCGCCATACATGGGTGATATACCTGCCCAGGATATAACAGCATCACTCAAGTCCATGTGCACAGGTTTGGTTCCCACATTACGATGGTCTTTCCACCCCGCTTCGATTCGTCCCACTGGATTCTCCGGTTTCTTAACAGTCTTTTTGGTTATGTCTCGAGTATTTCGAATACTCCCTTGAGGCAAAGCTGCAGTGTGTTGGATGGCCGGAACCAGGTATCCCAAAAAACAACTGCCAGACCAATTCTCAGGTAACCATTTATATGCCTTTTTTCCACATACAAAATAACAGTCCTCTACCTTTGTCATTACTTTGTTACGAAATGACTGCCCTGCATGAAACATTTTCCTATCTATCACTGATAACTGTTTGAAAAGTACAGGATTGTGCTGTATCTGATCAAGAGTTTTATGCATAGATTTCAAAAATGAGTCATAATCTGTACTACAAGAGCCACTCAAATCATTTGGTTTTCTATAACATTTGTACTGTACAGTAACATTACATTTACTCCATCCAACTTGGATGGAATCATTTTTATAAAAACATACAATTCCTTTGTGTGTCACAGGCAAATACAGTGCTACCTTATCTTGTCCTTTAATAGCGACTGTGTCAAAAACCAGATTTTCCCAGGTCTCATTGACCCCTAGGGGGATAGCAGTCATTAACAAACCCCCATATGCTGTTGGTATGGCCGTACAGACCCAGCAGTTCGAAACATTGAAAGTCTCTGCGTATACATGTGTAATTGCCTGATAAGTGTTAAAGTTCGGATGCCAGTGTATGTTTGGTTCATTACGTCTAATCAGTTCAACCTTTGTGGCAGGAAAAAAGTACGGCCACAGCAAAAAGAACAGTGTGATCAATATTGCAACAAAAACAATCATACAAGTTTTTTGAAATTGCTCAGTGTCTCTACTCACTCTGTATCTGGCCATTTTGTTCTTGTTGTGCAACAGTAACAAAGTTTTTGTCCAGTTCAAAGTTTTTGACCAGTCTACAGTGTGTCAAATGAATCCAGGAAGCTCGCTCCGCGATTTTGACTGCAGTGGGTGTTGACAGCAGTACCTGGTACGGACCTTCCCACTTCGGAGAGCTCCAATTCTTCTGTTTCGTAATCTTCACCCACACCCAGGTGCCGGGGGCTGCTAGTGCTTCCGATTTTGGTTGCTCTTTATATGAAACAGAATTTAACTGCAAAAGTTTGTTATTCAAAAATCTCCTCATATATCCTGCAAGTGAACTGTCAGCCTCCTGCTCTGTAGACATGAGAGGTTTCCACTGAGGTGTATAATATGCCCTCCCAAACAAAGTTTCAAAAGGAGTTAATCCCTTTACATTTGGAACAGTTCTCATACTCAACAGTGCTAAAGGCAAACAGTGCACCCAATTTTTCTGTGTTTCTTCTATCAATTTCCTAAGACTGTTTTTCAGTACCCCATTATGTCGCTCTACTAGCCCTGCAGATTGAGGGTGATACGCACAGTGGTTCTTTAACGATATTCCGAAATAACGACTAAGTTGTTGGATTGTTCGGTTCACGAAATGTGTCCTGTTATCACTATAAATCTTTTCCGGTATCCCAAATCTGGGTACAATTTCTTTAACAAGGACCTTTGCAACCATAGCTGCATCTGGATTTTTAGTTGGAAATGCTTCTACCCATTTGGAAAACATGTCTATAATAACTAGGCAGTATTTCTTATTCTCACATTTATTCAATTCTATGAAGTCCATACAGATAGTATGGAATGGATATGGTGGTGTAGGAAAATTCCCTCACTTAGGTTTCAATGCCCCTTGTACATGATGCTTGTTACAAACATGGCATGCTGCACAAAATTTTTTTGTATAGTTTGTAAACCCATAGGTTGTAAACACTCGATTCACTAACTGTACCATTCCCCCTGTTGAGACATGGCTTTGCCCATGGCTCAACAACGCTGCATATCTAAACAAATTAGATGGTGTAGTAAGTGTCTGCATTGTTTTTAACATTTCTAAATCTAAAGTCTCTGAGGGTTGTAATTCCTCACTTAAAAGAAAAGTTTCTGTGGCTGAAGCTGCCTGCAGCTGTATCAGCCCGTGCATTACCTTTTGAAATTCTATCCTGTTGTTTTGTATGAGCTACGCATTTGCAAATAGCTACTTTCTTAGGTAACTGAATTGAATCTAACAAGTCTAAAATAAGTTGCGCATGATTAATCGGTTTACCAGTAGATGTTATCATTCCTCTATTTTTCCACTGTTGCGCAAAAACATGTACAGTAGAAAAAGCATACTGACTGTCAGTATAAATGTTCACTTTCTTACCTTTTGCTAAGGTACATGCCCTCGTTAAAACAATCAATTCTGCTGCTTGTGCAGATAAATTGTGTGGTAAAGATTTTGCTTCTAAAGTTTCAGTATCAGAAACGACTGCATACCCCACTAGGTTCTGTCCTGTAGGACCCCTCCTGCACGAGCCATCCACATAGCATATCACCTCGGCATCATCCAAGGGAACATCAGTTAGGTCTTATCTAGGTAATGTCTTTTGCTCAATCTCCTGCAGGCAGCAGTGCGGTTTGCCATCTACAGGGGTTGGAAGCAAAGTTGACGGATTCAAAATTGTGCATCGTTCAATTGTCATATGAGGTTGGCTCAACAGAATGGTCATACAGGAAAGATGCCTAGCTGGAGAAAGATATGCTACTTTTTCTTGCAGTAAAATAATTGCGACTGCATGCGGCACTCTCAATGTGAGAGGGTGGAATAATACCACTGAGGCTGAAGCCTGCACTGCCATTGCAGCTGCAACTACTGCTTGTACACAGTGGGGCAAAGACCGCGCCACTGGATCTAACTGTGATGAATAATAAGCTATGGGGCATTGTTTATCCCCATGTTGCTGTGTCAATACTGATGTCATATAACCTTGCTTACAATCTACAGTCTGAATAAACTGCTTGTTATAGTTTGGTAATCCTAAAACTAAGGATGATGCTGTCAATTGTTTCAGCTTACAGAAAGCTGCTTCTGCTTCAGGTGTCCATTGTAATAAATCCTGTGCAGCCATCGGCTTTTTAAATATTAAATCAGCCAGTGGAGCAGATTCCAAAGCATAGTTTGGTATCCAACTCCGACAAAAATTAGTAGTTCCCAGGAAGGACATCATTTCCTTCTTGGTAGTTGGTCTAGGTGCTTGTAAAATCGCTGTTTTTCTGTCTTCATCTAATATTCTACCTTCTTTGGATATTACATATCCTAAGTATTTAACTTGTTTTCTCCAAAGCTGTAACTTGTCTTGTTTACTTTGTGACCTTGAGTAGCTAAAAAGTGTAACAAAGCTATTGTGTCTTCTCTGCATTCTTGCTGGGTGGGGGCTGCCAGCAGAATGTCGTCTACATAAAGTAGAATCTGACTACCTTTCGGTGGGATAAATCCTGCCAGGTTGCTTGCCATTTCCTGTGCAAATATTGTTGGACTTTCACAATATCCCTGTGGTAATCTGGTATATGTGTACCGCTTTCCCTGAAATGTAAATGCAAACCAGTATTGGCTGTCAGGGTGTATCGGTATCGAGAGAAATGCATTACTTATGTCTACCACTGAAAAATATTTCTGTTCTGACTTTAAATCATTCAGTAAGGTGTGTGGATCTGGCACTGTTGGTGCCCTGGGTATAACTGCATTGTTCACTGATTGTAAGTCTTGGACCATACGCCATACCCCATTTGCTTTCTTGACAGGAAATAAAGGTGTTTTACATGGTGAATCAGAAGATTCTATTAAGACTCCTTCCTTAAGTAAGGCTGCTATGATAGGTTTGATTCCTACCTCTGCATCCTTTCTCAAGGGATACTGTCTTTTCTGGGGCCTAAAAGCTAACTTTGGTGTTATGGTAACTGGTCCTGCTGTTCATATTAGTCCTACATCTGATTTTCCTGCTGACCAGAGAATCTCTGGTATGTCTCACAAGGCTTTTTCCTCTTCTTCCAATAAGAGTAATACTCAGCTATCCTCACTAGCCTGTGAGTGTACAGCTGGGTGTGTCTGTGTGATCCAATTAAATTTCTGTTTCTGTACTCCTTGTTCTGAGAGTTCTAATTCTGTCTGTTTTTTCCACCTTGTGACTTTTTCACCTAAGTCTGCCCATTTTAAAGTTTTATTCTTAGTCAAACTAACATGGGGCAGTCAATTAGATTTGTAAAGTGCTAAAACTTCCTGGGGCAATGAACAGCTTGCTACACTGTTCCCTTCTGCATCCCAGTACAAGTTTCGCAATACTAGCCTGTTTGCATGGTTTTGAAACAATTCTTGTTCATAATCTTTATCAGGACCTGGTCTATTACAGTAATACAGAGTACAATGCAACAAATGCTGTTTGTCAATGTCGAGGGACGGGAACTTGCTGATAGCTACGTTCATTAGTTCTTCAGTTACTGCCCCTGGACCAGTTGTAACCAAGTCCTGGCTGTACCAATAATACATTTCACCCTCCGGTCGCACTACAAAAGTATCCATTTGTCGCTATGCTTCCATACCCTGCATGGTTGGAACTACTGCTATGCCAAATATCTGCATTAAATCTCTACCCAAAAAATTCACTGGGCATTTTGCAGAAACTACAATTTTACTTTTCTGAGTCATCCCTGAAACAGGGTCTATTATTGTAATGTCACGGGAGAGTGGCTCCCGATATAGCTGTCCATTAGCTGCTTTCACCCGTATATAATCTGGTGATTCTGTATCTTCCGGTAGTTTGGAAGGGTGTATCAGGGTGCGTGAAACCCCTGAGTCACACAAAAATGTAACTTCCCTCCCCTCCACCAGAAGCGTCACTTCCGGTTTCGTGTCTGCTAAGTAAAGGTCTAAGCTCAAAAGAGCTAGGTCTAAAATTTTATTTTCTTCTACATCTGTGTATTTATATACATCCTCTACCCCTTGTGTCACATCCTCTTCTCCTGCTATTACATTTACACTTACCTTTTCCTGCTCACTCTCATCTAATGATTCCTGACTATCATATAGTCAATCCTCATCCTCCTTATTTTCTGTAGTCACCTTCTTGTGTAGCCTGCAATCCCTTGCTAAATGTCCTTTTTTCCCGCAATTAAAACACTCACCCTTTTTCTTTCTTTCCTCAAAATCTTCTGATCGTTTGTCAGATTGTTTATTTCCCTGGGTATTTTTCTTACCCTTTTTCCCAGTTTGTACTACAAATACTTCTGACCCATCTTCTGCTGAAAATACTTGGGTTTTCTTTTTCTTTTTACTATTAAAATGTCTTTCTGCATGTCTAGCATATTCAAGTAAGGCTTGTAACCTACTTGTTCGATGATCTATCATATGCTTCGTAATGAAGCTACTAATAGGTGCAATGCAACCTTTCAAAAATGCATTTTTCAATTGTTGTTCATACGGGTAATCATTTGTTTGATTTTCAGGAACTGTCATGCCACTATGATTGTTAAAGCATTCTAATAATCTGGCATAGTACCCATCTACTGTTTCTTTTTCTTGCTGTATGCATTGATTAATACAAGTCCAATCAGCCCTAGGCTTCCACTTTTCAGAGATTCGGTCTGTTAGACCCTTTACTCTGCCATCCAGTTCTGCATCAGTATGTGGGAGTGGTCTAAGTTGTGCGTCACGAGGATTCCAGCTGCCACAAATCATGTGCCAATCTGGACCTACAATTTGTCTAACTACTTTTTCTACTTCCTCTCCATTCAAATGGTAACTTAATCTCATACCCTGTAAGTCTTCTAAAAATTTTCTAAAATTCACCTTTGGGTGGGGAATACCTTCTGTGGCTTTCCGGATATCCTCTGGTGTCCACGGTCTATAAACTAAAAGAGTCGGATCTTGTCCTGCCTGTCCTGCCTGAGGATTCGGTACTTCTATGAGCGGACATATCTCTTCTTCGCTCATAGCTTGTGATGCTCTATTTAATTCATTTAATTTAATTTCCCTCCTCAAGTCGCGTGTTCGAGACCTGATCTCAATGGGATCCCTGACAAATGGTTGTGCTTTTGCAGGGACAGCTGGGTATAGCGGAGGTGGATCAGCTCGTCCACTCGCTTCATATTCTGGTAACAAAAGTGGAGGGGGCGAAGGAGGGGCTGTCGCTATTACCAAATTATTATCTTCTTTGTCTAAAAACATCGTTTTTGAATTTTTAATTCTTTGCTCCCTACGATTTGCTTCCTCAAGCCACCTGTGTGCCTGAGGGACTCCCAAATTTCTCTGCTTTTTTAATTGACCTTTCGCGTCTATTTTTAACTGTTTTACAAGTTTCATAAGTGCAAGTTTATCTAAATTACCCTCGAATTTGTACTTGTCAACCCATTTGGTATAATATTTAATATTATCGGCACGCTGTAATTGCATATACTTCGCGTCTTCAGTTAGGGGCGTGTCCCGGGAACTTTTTGTGCACTGATTTCCCAGTGGTGTCTTAGCTAAGCTGCAAATTGTTACGTAACCCTTTCTATCATGTGGTACCACAAATCTACACCTTTTTCACAGTTTATCTAGAATAACTGTCTACCTATTCTGTTTCCCTGATCTATGACAAAAAACAGTAACCCCTTCTTCTGTCTCTAATTTGCATAAGCAATTTACCTGACAAAAAAAGAACAGTTCTGTAACTAGTCCCTGATCTTGAAACAAAAATAAGGTAATTCCTCCTTACCTGACCCTCCGTGAGTTGATCCACCGGATCGTTGACTCGTCCTCCAATCCCAGATCAGAAACAGTGGCTGACCTCTTTCGAACGACAATTCAGTCGGATGTCTTTCAAAACAGAAGAGCCGATTTGGCCTCTTCTCTGTACGGATGCATGCCACCGGGCCCAATTCTGTCCTAGGTCCAGAGCGAGAGATACGTAATCCGTCTCGAAGGACCAATCTGTCAAAGGAAAAATATACTTTAAAAATGATCAAAACACAGTAGATTCAGGTTAAGGCACTTTAATCTTGCAGCAAGGAGACAAAAACGTGCTAATACAGAGTTTGTCTAACCAGAAACAGGAAATGCATTCATTTTTATAGGTTATCAAATTAATCCTGTCCTACCATGCTGACGTAACGAATTACCACCTTTTGGTCATCATCTGCTGACCATCTTTCCCATGATTTTCTGCTGATTTAAACAATTTTTATGTGAAACTTCCTGAGAAAAACAGCATGGCCTTGGTTACTTTCAGTTAGATACTTGTTATGTTACATTCAAGATACTATAGCTAAATCGAACACAATGCTAGCAGTTCATTTCTCTAATAAGCCTTTGTCTACCTTATCTCTAAACTACTGCAGCTGCAGAGGTTCCCATCCTCTGAACAAGGCTGTTTGTCTGGAATCATTACATTTATTAAATGGTATATTGTCTATTCATATGCTTCTGACCTAGCAGATTAACACCTGCTTCTAAAGTACATTTCCACAAGGCATAAACAAGAATATTGCTGTGCTAGCAGTTACTAGGTCAGAGGGCAACTTGCATGTTTCAGTAAGCATGCTGCAGTTTCAATTAAGTATATTTTCAGTCTCATATGAAACTCAATTTATATAAATCACAGTGCATGTGAAATAGAATGAAAAGCGTATTAAAAACACTTGATTATTAATTTGTCATTAAGCATACACATATTAATACATATTTTTCTAACATCGGCACATAATGTAAAAAGAAATCTTTTAATTGAGGTGATGGAAACAGTATTGAACAACATGTTTTTGTATTTTCAAAGGGAATATTTTAAGCAGAAGTCAGGAGTAGCTATGGGGGCAAAACTAACTTAGTATTAGCCGAATGGGAAAAGAGGTTTGTTTTCGATTCCCCTTTCAAGAATGACATTATTCTATGGGTATGTTTCCTGGATGATATTTTAATCCTGTGGCAGGGTACTGAGGAAAGAACTGTTGAATTTGTTTCTTATTTAAATAACACCACCAATTTCTTGGAATTTACATATAAAATGGGGATCCAGGAAATAGAGTTTTTGGACACCCTGCTTTACAAACATTTTCAAAATAAAGAATTGTGCTCTAATATTTTTAAAAAGAAAACTTTTCTAACATGTTGTTACACTTTGATACCTGCCACCCAGCCCACCAGAAAAGAGGGGTTATAAAAGGACAAATGGTTCGTCTCTCTAGGTTGGTTAGTGATGATTATTCATTTGAAATGGAGATGTCAAATTTAATTGGTTTGTTCCTTAACAGGTGATACCCATCCTGTTTATTGATTAAAATTAGAAATGAGATACAAAAAAAACGAAGGGATTTATATACACCTATTTTATTAATGAATACAGGTGCATAACAAAATCCAATCCCTGCAACGACACAAAATAAAGTATCGATATTGCCTTTTAACCAAGAGGCGACAGTACTGAACTGTTGGGACTTAACTATAACAAGTGAGTTGAAAAAGAGACTTGGCAAACATCCTGTAGAGACCTATAGTAGAGGAAATAATTTAAAGGAAATATTCGAGAAGAACAAGGACCATGTTATAAAGCCATATAATTTGTTAATGAGTAAATGTAATATGTGTAAATATTGTAGTTACATACACGATGGTCCATATGTGACTATTCAAGGTTACAGCAGGAGCATACAGTGCCCTTGGCCTGCTACTTGTAACACTAAAATGGTGGTATACATTGCCCTATGTGGGAGTTGTCCTGAATTTTATGTTGGGAAAACCACACGAAGGTTACATGACAGGATGGCAGAACATTTGAGGGATATTAAGAACAAAAAGACCACTAATGTACTTTTTTGCCACAGTGACGTGTGTGAGGGTTTTAAAAAGTTTTTATTTTTTATTGTAGATAGAGTGGTGTATAATGAGAGGGGGGTGATTTTAAAACGTTACTGGAATTCAGGGAGACTATGTGTCAGATGAGACTTAATGAGACAGTATCCCAAGGTATAAATGACAGTTGCTCTGTTACTAGCTTACTGAAATTAAGGTTGATGCAAGTTTGATATACTACATAGGTGATGTATTTTAACAAATTTTTTTATTGGTTTTACATTTAAGCATTTTTAACCATATTTAATATATGCAGCCTGTTGCTATATCTTCAAGAAGGGGATTGACACTTGTTTAATTAACTATGTCCTTCAGTTAAACAATGCTATATAAGGGAACTAATAGAAATGTGAATTTGGCTCTGATGATGCCTAAATGTAAGTAGGCGAAAGCGCTAAGTCTTTTGTTTGTTTATTTAATAAAGTGTACTTCCGTGGATGTCTGGGCATTGTTGTGACTTCTCTGTTTAGAACTTGTGTTTTACTAATCACATAGTGTGATTTTTGTTGGTTATACATTGTGCTTATGCCCTGTATTCTTTTGGAAGGAACCTTTGTGGACATTCCAGTTGCTGCTTGTGTCTAGCCAGGTACACACTGAAGAGGGCATTATACTCAATGATGGCTCTGATGAGATGTGAGTACAGTGGTGCAATGACTTCCCTGGATCTAGATGCCATACCCTTGCTTATACGTTGAGCAACATAAAAGGATTTCCTTACTACCTTGGACACATGTTGGTCAAAGGCCAGGTTACTCTCTACATGTATTCCCAGATCACTGACTAGTGGGTCAACTCTTAGGGGTGTTTTATCAATGATGTAAGTTCCTGGGGTGGCCATCTTCTAGAAAAAGTACTATAATGCACTTCCTGGCAATGAGTTTTAAGCTGTGGCTTTGGCACCATTCATTTGTTTGTGTTAAACCCTTTTGTAAGATGATTGCCTCTTGGGAGTGAGTATTCTGTGTCTGCTCCCACTTTGCAATTATCTGCAAACTTGGTTAGCCAGAGGCCTTTCACACTGACCTTTACTTCTGCAAATTAGTTCTAGGAGGTATAGCAGCCTCTATGCAGCCACTGACATAGTTGTACAGAGATTACGTGAACAAGCCTGCAGGGTTTAGAGGGACACTGAATATTGACCAGCTGTTGCTTAATAAAATGTATGTTTATCTTGGAATAGTTACTAACTGGTCTGGGTTTACTGGGGTTAGAGAGTTGATTTTGATTTAGAAGGAGACAGCTTTAAGACCGGAACTTACCAGGGAGGATGTGACATGGGGGGAGGGGTGCAGCACTCTCCCATATTTGTGAATACAAGATCTAGCATGTTGGAGCCTCTAGTGGGTGCATGCACTAACTGGTCAAGGGTGTTTGTATTTATGAAGCCCAGGAATTTCTGTGCATGCAGATTTGAGGCCATGTTGGATTCACAGTCTATAGAGGGGCAATTAAAGTCCACTATGAGTAAGGTGTTTTGTTGGATGGCGAGTGTCTCCAGTAGGGCTATGTATGTTCCATGAGTTTCATGGGACATACAGTGTGACCTATAGTGTGCTAGGATATGGTACAGGATTTTATCTATGGTGACCTGCATGTGGATAAACTCCAGCTTGTCATTCTGTTTATCCAGCCAAGAAATATGCTTGGTATTGACGTATATTGAGACACATCCATCTTTAGTCTTTGTCTATGCAGCTACAGGTCTAAGAATGGGAGAAGGCACTGAAATTTTACACTGCCTCTGGCTTTAAACTATATCTTGGTAACTGTACAGATGCCTATATTCTTCAAGGTGAGAAGATCTTGGAGGGAGTGTTTTTTTTTTTTGTTTTGGCTGCTGGCATTGAGCAATAGCACCTTGAGGTTTAGACAAGTTGATTTTGTTATGTCGGTAGGTTTGTCAATTTGGCATTGCCTAAAAAAGGCTCTATGAAAGAAGATAAAGTTTTAGCCAGTATTTGAAAGCCTTGAGGGGACAGGTGCAGACCATCCTTGGCAAAGCAACATGGTGTGTTAACAATGCCTACCCATGCTGATAAATATTAGATCCCTGCCTTGAGGGGATAGGTAAAGACCATTCTTGGCAAAACAACATGGTGTGTTAACAATGCCTACCCATGTTGATAAATATTAGATCCCCTTAGAATGACACCAAAAACTCAGTCATTTTTTGTTCATATTGTGGCATCATCCTTGGTGAAGGTAATATGCTGTTCAATACTAGGCTCATAACAGCATGAGCCACATAGTCAGAGAGATCTATAATGTCTCTCTTCCTGTAGTCTAAGGGATATGTCTCAGGTCATTTACACCTACATGGACTATGATGGAATCATACTGGTACCTACGGTGCAGTGACTTGAGTGTGTATTTTGGTGGATCCTGACTCCAGACAGGTGACTAACTGTTATTTTTCTTTCTTCAGCCTGTTTAGAGGGGCATCAGTATGTATTGCAATGGAGTCCCCTATGACTAGAGGCCTGGGAAGTGTGTTTGCTTGCCTTATGGACTTTGTATTTGGGGCTCCATTGAATATGGTTGTATGTGTGGTGTTGGGTGTTGCTTTTGTTGAGTGCGTTTGTGTTTGCTGAGGAAAATCTTTGCCATTGGGTGGTCTAGGAGATCTCTTGTTTAGGAAGATTACATTTAAGTGGCTCAACATATGTTGGACTGTGTGTGTATTGTATGCTACATATGGTAGGGGTTGTGTGCATGATTTTAACAACCTAATTTGTGCTTGTATGTTAGAGCTTAACCTCCAGTGACATAATGTATGTTCACCTCTCATATATTGTATCTGTTACTTTAAGGATTAAGTGGTTGTCAGTAAACATGAAACAATTGCTACAGTCTCAAGATACCCATATCCACCAAGCTAGCTGCAGAAAAGTTAGGCAATTGTATATCTATGTTACTCAGTTCTCTAATTAGTGCACTACAAGGATGTGGCATACAGGGATTAACAGAATGCTATTACGAGTTTTTTTGTGTGTTGGGGGATTGGAGACAGACAAAGGACATAAAATACTAACTTCTACTAAATTTAATGGTATTGTTACTTGACAAGCAAACTAGCTGGCCTATGGTTGTCAGTGTGCAAGTTATTTGCTGTGTACTTACTGCTTTATAGGGTACTGTCTTATGGACAGTTCTATAAAAAAATGTGCTTGTAGTTTGTATCTGTATTTGTAACAGGGCACTGGTGCGGTGAGCAGCTCTCTGCAAACGTGCCAAATTTATACCAGTACTGAAAATACAGAAAACTAACTACTGAGCCTTCTGGCCAATAAAATAACTGCAATTAGAGCTCTTTTGTGTGTTTCACAGCTCAGATAGACCAGGCAAATGCCTACTGCCACTAGATGAAAAATCAGAGTCCTCCTAATGTAAAAACACAGTAAATGTGTGTTCTAGGTGTAACACTATCACAAATAAACAAACTTAAGGAAAGGCATAAGAACAGGCAATAAGTAATTCAAGATATCAACAGCAATGTACTTTAAACAGCTTATAAAAGTGTGATTATTCAATACATTTTCTTAGCTTTGGCTGGATGGCACCAGATGCAAGACAGGCAAGGACGCCAACCATTATTGAGTTCTGTAGTAATGAGCCAAGAGCTGCTCAATCTTGCTGAATTCCCATTTCCCATCCAATCATCAAGACTTTTCTTGAAGAGTGCTAATGAGGAGCTCTGTTTGACATAGATAGGTAGTCTGTTCCAGAGTATGGGAAGTCTCTGGGACAGGAATCTATCCCTCCAGCATGTTCTATTTATTGTGGTGACAAGGTTTAGATCCCTATAGCGTGTAGCTCAGAGGGACTGGGATTTCTTTAAGTGGAGCATGTCCAACAGCTCTGGGTTTGATATAGCTTTGTATGTTAGGCAGAGATCACCCCTGAGTATGCGATATGCGATGGAGTAAAGCTGTATTTTTTTAAGACGGTCTGCGTAGGGCATCTGTTTGAGGCCAGTAATCCTCTTTGTGAGGTATTTCTGTGGTCTTTCCAGTTGTTGTAGATGTCTTGTGAGGTACATACCAAAAGGGGCGTTGTACTCTATAATGGGTCTAATGAGTGATGAGTAGAGGGGAACAATGACCTCTTTTTTTCTGGATGAGAATCCTTTTGTGATGAGATGAGCCACGTAGAAAGATTTCCTGACCACTGTGGCAGTGTGATTATCAAAGGAGAGACTACTGTCCACCTGTGTCCCAAGGTCTCTCATCACATTTTTGGCATTAAGTAGACTACCAGCTATGTGGTAGTTCATGGGTACAGAGTTTTTACCAAAGGAGATGACAATACACTTTTTAGCATTGAGCTTCAGGCCATGGCTTTGACACCAGGTATCTGTCTCAGTGAGGCCCTTTTGTAGTTTGTCCACATCGTTAGGAGTTTCGATTATGGCTCCTAGTTTGCAGTCATCTGCAAACTTTGTTAGCCAAAGATCTTCTGTGTTAGCCTGCACTTCAGAGAAGTAGATACCAAACAGGAGAGGACCCAGGACTGAACCCTGTGGTACTCCACTTGTCACTGGTCTGATGTCGGATTTGGAATCCGCTACTTTCACAGTGTGGGTTCTGTCCGTGAGCCAGTTGGCAACCCATCTTGTGACATAGGGATTTATACCTAGTTTAGTGAGCTTATCTATAATTCCAGAATGGGGGATGGTGTCGAAAGCCTTGGCGAGATCTAAATAAGCTGTGCGAACCATTTTACCCTCATCTATAGCTTTGGTGACTACTTCAAAGAAGTCAATCAGGTTTAGGAGACATGATCTGCCTTTTACAAATCCAAACTGGGTAGGGTCCAGAGTTTGGAGATTACCAATGTCTTTGTTTATGAGTTCCACGATGATACGTTCCATGGCCTTGCAGACCAGGCTCATCAGGCTAATGGGGCGGTAGTTCCCGGGGTCCGTCGTGGATCCCCCTATGTGGAGTGGGATAACCGTCGTGGTGCGCCATTCAGTGGGTACAAAGCCTGAAGTGAGGCTATGATTGAACATAGTACTTAGGTAGGGTGCCAGTTCATTCTGTAGTTCATGTAGAATGCAGCCTGGGATATTGTCAGGTCCCATGGATGCTGTGTTCTTGGCTTTGGAGAGTGTGTTTTTACCTGTGCAGCCGTGATTATAGGAACTCTGCATTCTTCCGGTATAGGGATTGGCCCTCTAGGGGGTGAGAGGGGAGTAAAGTTAGCACTGAACCTATCTGCTAGGATGTTGGCAATATCAGTTGGTTCTGTATATTTAGTGCCATTGTGCTGTAACTCAGAGCAGATCTGAGTGTTCCCATTTAGATTCTTGACATAGCTATAGAATGCTTTGTGGTTGTCTTTAGAGTCAGTGGCAATTTTGTTTTTGTATCTAGCTTTGGAGGATTTTATGAGGGATCTCAGCTTCTTACTGAGGTTGACCAGGAAGTTCCTCCAGTCATGGGATTTTACTCTTTTTTGCAAGAGTTTCTTTCTTCCATTGTAGAGTTTGTTTATGGCAGAGGACCACCAGATTGGCTTCCTTTTTTTGGAGGATAACATCTCCATGCACTTGTGTAAGTGCTTATAAAGTGCATTTGTGCAGGATTCGGCAGTCATACCTCTATTGTCCGTCTGCATGGGTGTCGTGAAGTTTGCCACTTCTGTCTTAAGAAGTGTGAAGTTGGCTTTGGAGAAGTTTTTTACGATGGTTTCCCTAATTGGGGGTGGGATGTGTATGTCTAGGCAGATTAGCTTGTGGTCGGATCTGACCAACAAGGAATTGACCTCTGGTGTGGAACACCGATTTCCCATGTTGGTAATGACCAGGTCTAGGATATTGCTGCCCCTGGTAGGGGGTGTGAATAAGTTGATCCAAGGCGTTGGAATTTATGAATTCTAGAAAACGTTGAGCAAAAGAGTTGGTACATGAGTAGTTTTCCCAGTTAATGGTGGGGTAGTTGAAATCGCCCATTATTAGGGTGTTGGGTTGTACCCTAATACTTTCCAGTGTACCAAGAAATGAGGAGTGGGAATCCTGGGGCATGGTGGGGGGTCTGTAGCAAGCTACAATTTGGATTGCGGTCTTGCCCAGAGTTAGTTGCACTTGGATAATCTTGGATGCATTATGCTGTGCAACTAGCCTGGATGTGTGGATATCCTTAATGAATATGGACACGCCTCTGCCTTTAGTGCTTCGTTCTGGGTTAGGTGGCCGAAAGGTGTGGTATGAATTGTAGCCTGGTAATGCAGGGGTGCTCTCTGGAGCTTTGAACCAGGTCTCTGTCAATACACAGATGTCAATGTTCTCCATTTTAAGGAGTGCCTCGAGTGAGTGCATTTTGAGGTTTAGACTTCTAGCATTGAGTAGCATTACCCTCAGATTTTGCTTGCTTGTACCTGTTATGGTGGTGAATTTGTCATTTGAACCTTGCCTAAACAAGGCACTATAGGGGTGGCAAGAGCCTTAGCCAGTATCCGGAATCCTAAGGGCGACAGGTGCAAGCCACCTCTGGCAAAGCATCATGGTCTGTCGATCATGTCGTCCCAGGCAGACAAATACTGGATCCCCTTAGAATAACACCAGAAGCTTAGCCACTTGTTGAAGTCAATCATTTTGTCCTTGTACTGTGGTATCATTCTGGGTGATGGCAGGATGCTACTCAGGGTTAGGGTCATACCTGCCTGGGATACAAGATCGGAGAACTCCTCCATGTCTCTTTTCATGTAGTCCAGGGAGGTACATCTCAGGTCATTAACACCAACATGGACAATGACAGTGTCATATTTGTACTTATTATGTGGCGGATCCTGGCACCTGACAGGCAGCTGACAGTAACTTTCTCCTTGTTTAGTCTAGTGAGTGGAACATCAGTGTGCCTGACTATAGAGTCACCTATGACTAGAGTGTTGGGTATGTTGTTATGCCTTATGGGCTGTGGTTGAGTGGCACACTGAGTTTTTGGGCTATGTGTCATTTGGGTTGTGTTGGTAGGTGGTGTTTGCTTATGTTTATGCTTTGGATGTCCCTGATGCTTGGGCAGGTTTTTATTGAGAGCCTCCGTGAATGTAGGTGCATGTTTTGTGATTCTATGTGTGTGTTTTGGTGGTGTAGGTTTTGAGGGACTATGTAATGAGTGTGGTGTGGTGCAAGTGTTTACCCTCTCCTCTTGACTGTCCAGTCCAGTCTTGGGTGAAGAGAGCTTTGCTTCCAGCTTGGCTATATAAGTGCATCTTTCACAGGTTGTAGTGTTGGGTGGTAGGAGGAGATCTAAATAATGTCCTACTTTTTAATACAGGTTTCAATGGAAGTTTCTCATTCAATCCCTTACCTGTATCTGCTCTGAGTCTAATTATCCATCTTGTCTCCATACCTTCTGTTAAATTCTCTATGTCCCCACCACGTTCATTCAACATAACCTGTTCTATTGCCATAAACCTAAAAGTATGTGTGAGGTCAAATGTTGATTCATGCTTGGACAGAGCATTAATAATACTCCTTGTTCTAATGTCATAGAGATGTTCCCTGATCCTATCCTTAGATCTACGGTTGGTATGCATATGTTTCATATGGGTCTATATTAGAACATCGAAGTTTCAAAACTTCGAATGTTCTAATATCGACCCCTATTCAGGGAACGCTGAAAATAGCAAAGCTACAGAAAACCACATTTTTTCCCAGGGAAAGAATTTGGCTGTCCGTTTCTGTCTGTTGCTATTTTCAGCGCTGTGGTGGAAAGTTACGCGTCGGGTTCAGGTAAG
Organism: Protopterus annectens; assembly: GCF_019279795.1. Lineage (NCBI taxonomy): Eukaryota > Metazoa > Chordata > Ceratodontiformes > Protopteridae > Protopterus > Protopterus annectens. The sequence goes on from NC_056737.1 coordinate 325,983,958, forward strand.
TGTGCAACTGGGCGTGGGTTAGGTGAGTTAGGGTTAGGGTGCGGGTTAGGTATGTGTGCGATTGTGTGGACGTGAGGGTTAGGGTGGGTTAGGTGGGTTAGGGCACGGTTCAGGTAAGTGTGCGATTGTGTGGACATGAGGGTTAGGGCGGGGTAAGTGAGTTAGGGTTAGGGTGCGGGTGAGGTGAGTGTGCGATAGTGACGGACCTTAGGGTTACGGTTTGGGTTAAAGTGGATAGTTAGTGGTGTATGTACAGTTTAGTGTAAGGTTAGATGTAAGATTTTAGGTGTATGTGTGTGGATTGCTGTTTGTTTGGTGTGCTTATGTTTTGTGTATGTGTTTTGGAACAGCAACATTTTTCCCTAGGAAAACTTTTGCTGTTCTGCATATTTGATGTTGTAAGCGTTCGCTGAATAGGGGTCGATATTAGAACATTCAAAGTTTTGAAACTTTGATGTTCTAATATAGACCCATTTCATACAGCTAAATATACTATGTTTTGTGAGTTGCAATCAGCTCTTACTTTAAACCTAAATATCTTACCAGTTTCTGGATGTGTAAAAAATCCAGTGGAATCTAGACAGAAGCAAAAATGACACTTGCCACAGGAAACAGTTGTCTTTATATCATTCCTCCATGTACCCCCATCTCTATCCCTGGTGTAACATAATAGCCTTTTTAAAGACTTTTTGTTTTTGAATAAGAAAGTTGGTCTCTCACCAACTATTTGTTTTATATTGGAGTCACTCATCAAAACAGGCCAATACTTCTTATAGACATCAGTCACTGGATTAATGCCATTCATATAAAAAGTTGATAGCCCAACTTTCTCCTTCATAGGTCTCCTGTAAGTCCTATGATCAAGTCCACTGTCTGAAAAATAAGGTCTTGCTGACGTTGTTCTAATGTTGGAAATTTCATTTAGTGTGTCATTCGCCAACTGATCATTGTACCCTCTCTGCATAAACTTAGACTTTAGGGTATCTATCTCTTCATAAAAATTAGCATCCTCTGCATTTAACCTGGAAGCTCTCATGCCTTGACCTCTTACTATATTTATTTATTTATTTTTTTTAAATCTCTTTATTACAATTTCAACATATTAGCAGCAAGAACAATGACATCATAAAAAGATGAAATCACAATAATACAATAAAGCGTATATTATAATATTTAAGATAAATAACTATGTACAAATATGTTTTATGTCCAAGGGTGAGAGGGTTAACAGTTTCAAGCTAAAATATGATCAAATAGTGTATCCCATAATTCACTAAAATGAGGGTGGAATTTCTGGGTGAAGATTAAATATTTATGAGCAAGTACTTCTGTGGAAGGTTGGGCGCGGGCTGGCAACTTCGACACTGTAAAACTCCCATTCCTCAATGTGCGAACACAAGGTGATCCGCTGTGGCCTAACCGGAAAAAAAAAAGCGAGAAGAGAAGAGAAAGAAGTAAGTGCTTGATAGCTAGGTATTTAAATCCTTCCCATATGAATGAGGATCTATCTTTCCAGTTGAGTGTGATATAATATTTAATTAGAGCAAAAAGTGATATTAAGACACGTGTCTGGAACTTAGATAGACCAGTAGGGGGGATGTGTAGTACAGCGGATTTCCAAGATAGAGTTATTTTTTCATATCCCATCTTTTCCAGTTGAACTCTTTGTGAACACCAGAGTTTGTAGGACCACTTAGATAAGCCTTAACGGTTGTCACAGTATGGACAGAAAGGAAAGGTTGTATATATATATATATATATATATATATATTGTTTATTGTAGTTGGGGTAAGATAAGCATCATGAAATTCCATAAGTTGTGTGTAGTTACGTTTTTTAAGAGGAATAAGTTTTGAGGTTAGTTGAATAGCTTGGGAAATTTGGTTAGATGAGACTGATGGGTCTAGGTCTTTCCAATATTTTGAAAAAAATTACTTCTTTTTGAGTTTTGATTGAGAGAATAAGTTGGTATGAATTAGGTATTTTTCTTTTTAGCTTCCATGTAGTAGGTTCCATATAGTTTTGCACTTTTTTATGTCTTTATTGGTTATAGTAGGGTCCTCTAAAATATTGTGGCAGAGGTCTTGAATTTGTCTTATAATGAGTGTATATGCTTTGGGGAAGTTCATTTGGGTTATCATTTCAGTAACAGATTTATTTTTGAAGGGGAAGATATCAGATAGAGTTATCTCCTTAAGAAGGGGGTAATTATGTAATTTAATCATTTTGTTGTTCATTTTAAGGTTAGGGTTAAGATGAATAGGTTGTAGAGTATTAAAGGTGTTTAAGGATTTAAAGATCTTTTGTAGAATAGCTATTTTATGCTTTATAGATATGTGTATTTTGGTAGTTTTTAGACTTTCAGTGTTAAGGAAGGGGAGGGCTTTGGTATTGAAGTTAGACATTTTAATACAGTTGTAGAAACGTTTTATCCATATTGGGGACCAGTGATGCGGGTTTGGGGAATAATCAGATATTGCTATTATTCTATTGCAATTGATGATGTCATAATATAGTTTAACGTCAGGTAGACCTAAGCCCCCATTTTCTTTGGGATAAGTCATTTTTTTTGTAACTAATTCTGATTGATTTAGGAGACCATATAAATTTGGAAATGCAGGAATGAAGTGATTTAAAAAATGTATTGTTAAAAATGTATTGTTAATTGTTATATTGGAAGCATTAAAGATGTAGAGAAACCTAGGCCGGATATTCATAGGTTCATAGGTTCATAGGTTCATACTAGGCTATATGCCCGAGGGCATTTACAAGCCTAGCCCATAGTTTTGTGGCTTACGCCACCCCTTTAGTATGGGGAACTATACCCATTATTTTGCTGTGCCTCTGTCGAGTAGTGACACTGAGGTAATCCCTGGGGTATATCTGCGATCTCCCATCCATTGGTCAAGATTTCTCTTGAACAAGGCCAGCGAGGTGCTCTGCCTCACATATACCGGGATTTTGTTCCACAGCATAGGGAGTCTTTGGGTGATGAATCTATCCCTCCAGCACGTCCTATTAATAGCCGTGTCGAGGTTTAAGTCTGCCGCCCTTGTGGCTCTGACGGATCTAGATTTTTTGAGGTGAAGCATATTCATCAAATCTGGGTTTGACATGGCCTTGTATGTCAGGCAAAGGTCACCTCTGAGCAAGCGGTGAGCGACTGAATAGAGCTGGAGTTCTTTCAGTCGGGCAGCATAGGACAGATTTTGAGACCCTTTATCCTTTTGGTGAGGAACTTTTGTGGCCTCTCCAGCTGCTGCAAGTGTCGGGTCAGATACATTCCGAATGGGGCATTGTACTCAATCATTGGTCTGATGAGTGATGAGTATAGGAGACTATGACCTCCCTTGATCTAGATGTGAATCCCTTCATGATAAGGTGGGCAATGTAGAAGGTCTTCCTAACTACTTTAGCTACATGGGTGTCGAATGACAGGCTACTGTCAACCTGGGTCCCCAGGTCCCTGATAACTTCTTCTGTGCTCAGTGGATTGCCACCTATATGGTAGCTAGGGGTAACCTTGTTTTTCGAAGGGTATGACTATGCATTTTTGGCATTTAACTTTAGGCCATGGCTCTGGCACCAGTTATCCGTTTCTGTGAGACCCTTCTGAAGGATATCTGTGTCAGATGTGTTTTCGACTATGGCCCAGTTTGCAGTCATCTGCAAACTTTGTCAGCCATAACCCTCCTGTGTTTGCTTGTACTTGGAAAAGTAGATGCCAAACAAGAGTGGGCCCAGGACTGAGCCCTGTGGGACACCACTTGTGACAGGCTTTGAGTCTGACATGGCGCCAGCAACTCTGACCCTGTGGGTTCTGTCACTCAGCCAGTTTGCAACCCATCTTGTGATGTATGGGTTAACATTTAAGCTGATGAGTTTTTCAATGATACCGAGTGGGGTATTGTATCGAAGGCCTTCGCCAGATCGAGGTAGGCTGTATGGACTGCCTTTCCTCATCAATGGCTTTGGTGACTGTTTGAAAAAGTCAACCAAGTTTAAAAGGCATGATCTGCCTTTGACAAAGCCAAACTGGGTTGGATCCAAAGTCTGCAAATTCCCTATGTCTTTATTTATGAGGTCCATTATGATCCTCTCCATGGCTTTGCAGATAAGGCTTGTCAAGCTAATGGGCGGTAATTTCCAGGGTCGATGGAGGCACCGCCTTTGTGAAGTGGGACCACAGTCGCAGTCGCCACTCCTGAGTGCGTATCCAGAGGTGAGACTATGATTAAACAGCTGTCCTAGCTGTGGGTTTAATTCCTCGTTGAGTTCGTGGTGCACACACCCGGGGACACCATCAGGTCCCATGTATGCTGTGTTTTTGCTTTGGAGAGAGCAGTCCTCACTTGGCCGTTAGAGATGTTTTGGGGCCTGCAATCGTTTCGTATAGCTATCTTTCCTTTTGGGGGGGGAGAAGTTTGCAATGAACCTATCAGCCAGTATGTTGGCAATGTCTGTAGGATCAGTAATCTTCACATCATTTTGAACTAGTTCTGAGCATATCTGGGAGTTTCCTCCCAGGTTTCTAACATAGTTAAAGAAGGCCTTATGATTGTCTTTTGAGTCTTTAGCTATTTTTCTCTCAAAATTTGCTTTGGATGATTTTATGAGAGCTCTTAGTTTTTTACTTATAGTGATCAAAAGTGTCTTACCTTTTAAGGATTTTGCTCTATCTTGTAGTAGCTTCCTCCTTTTGTTGTAGAGTTTGTTTATGGCTGGGGTCCACCAGACTGGACGCTTGCCTTTGGTACAAAGAGTCTTTGTTTTGCTTGGGATTGCCTTATCCATGCAGTCCTGCAGGTGCTGGTAGAAGGCATTTGTAAGTGATTCAGCGGCTTGAGTACTGTTTTCCGCCGGCTCGGAGGCCTTAAAGGAGACCACACTAGTCTTTAGAAGTGTGAAGTCAGCTTTCGATTGATTATGGCTACTTCAGCTGAAGCGGAAGGTGCAGTTATGCCCACCTGTTGAGATCTTGATGTATGTTAGATTGAAGTTTTGTGATATTATTTAGGTCAAGCTGTTTAGGGTCTTGATGGAAGGATATTCCTAGGTATTGCAAGGATTTATTGACTTTGATTTCGGAAGATAAGGAATACAGTAAGTGGGTAATTGACAGAGTTAATGGGAAAGATAGCTGTTTTCCCTAAATTTAACTTATAGTTTGAAAATATCAAATAGTTATCAAGAGAATTTAATATTTTCTGAAGATCCGAGTTAGGGAGTGAATAGCATAAATTTAGATTGTCAGCAAAAGCTGATAGCGCAATTTTGGTATTAAAGAGAGTAGGAATATGGTGAAAAGTTTTCTGAGTGATTAGAAGGAATAAGGGATCAATATATAGATTAAATAAATAAGGGGACATTGGGCAACCTTGTCTGGCTCCATTCTTAATGTCAATTCAGGAGGAGAAAATTTTGTAAATTTGTATGATAGTGTGGGCATTAGAACAGAGTGTTTTAATAGCTTGTATAAAAACTGGGGGTATATTGAACCAGGATAAGACAGATAAAAGGAAGTCAACATTAAGTCTATCGAAAGCTTTAGAGGCATCAATGACCCAGGTATATATTGAAATACTGGTATGATTAGAGAGGGTTATCATGGCATCAAGTGTACGGGTATGATCAAAAGTTTGTCTATGTTGTATAAATCTTGATTGTTCTGAAGAAACAATACACAGGATAATAAGTTTAATCCTATTAGCTAAAATTGAAGCAAAAATCTTCATATCAAGATTGATTAGGGCGATAGGCCTATAGTTCCATGGATTTTTGAGATGAGTTTGATTTAAGGATGAGGGTCTTTTTGGAGGCATTTAGATGCATGTCATTTATTCCATTATTGGTAATATAGTTAAATAGATGAAGGAGAAGGGTAGATATCCTTTGGGCAAAGGATTTATAAAATTCTGAGGTGAGGCCATCAGGCCCAGTAGTGTTATTGGGCTTAAGTTTGTTAATTGTCTTGATTATTTCTTTTTGAGTAATAAGGGATGATAGATTCTTGCTGTTCTGAATTTATTTTAGGGAAGTTTAATTGATTTAAGAAGGCTTCCAGGTCTTGTTTATTTGGTGAGGGGTTGAGTGAGCTATCAGAGTGGGTATAAAAGTTTTCAAATATCAGAATAATATCATGATTAGCGTGATAGTTTTTCCCTTGATAGGATAGCTCTGTTATAGTCGGAGAGAGTTTGTTTTGGTTAATTAATTGTGCTAGGAATTTAGATGGTATATGAGACCATTCAGAGTAGTTCATTAAGGTCTTTATTTCTTGGTAGGATAAGTTTTTCTTGTTAAGAGCATATAGTTTTTTCTGTAGTTGGGTTATCCATTTTTCAGTGTCATGGTTGAAGTTTGTATGAAGTTCTGTTTCAAGGTTGGTAATTTTATTTTTAAGGGTAGACTCTTCATGGAGAGATTTTTTTTTTTGTAGTAGGAGGCTTTACTTATAAAGGCGCTTCTGATTATGAATTTAATAGAAGCCCAATAAATATAAAGGGAAGTTGATTGAGATCAAGTGAGTTTAGGGCCTGATCCAGGATGGTATCAATTTCTTGTATTAATTCCTTTTTAATTAGAAGATTAGAATTTAATATCCTGTTATAACCCCCTATTGTTAATATATTGGTTATTAAGCCAATCAATAGTTAGGGTGATCTTAGAATGATCAGAGAGAAATCTCGGTTCAGTATAGCAGGAATTATTAAAGTTTGAAAACACGTTCTAGATTAAAAAGAAATCCAACCTGGACCAAGTCTTGTGGCAATGACAGTAGAAGGTGAATTTATTTTTGGTGGTGTTGCTAGATTGGAAAACATAAGGGTCAAATAAATTCAAATCATTCTTAAGTTCCATAATAGCTAATGAAGCATATTTATTGTGTTTAGTTTTAGGGCTCGTTCTGTCAGTCTCAGGGTCATGAACATAATTCCAATCCCTTCCTATGATGTAATAGTAATTGGGGAAGGAAGATAGTATTTTGCAGATTGACATGGTAAATTTGTGCAGATTAGCAAAAGGAATATATAAGTTTAATATTAAGATGGATTTATCAAGGTAGGAGCATTTGATTGTTATGTAACACCACCTTCTGTCAGGGTTTATGTCATAACTTATAATGTCTTCTTGAAAATTTTTTTAATAATAATTGCTACCCCTGCGCTATTCAAGTTTTTACCAGAGGCTATGACAGTCTTGATCCATTTTTTTCCCCAGGGAGGGTTTGCATTATTCAGAAAGCATATGTGTTTCCTGTATAAGGGTTATGTTAGCTTTAGATTTAAAGACCAGATGTGGAAATAGTTTCCTTTTCTGCATTGGACGATCTGTTATCCACTACAAAGGCATCGTAAGTAGCATATTATATATTTGCTGCCTTTATTTACATAGGATAAAATCCCCAGAGCACAGAAAGATATATTTAGGGTCAAACAAAGATGGGCAGCTAACTAGAGTCAGCGTTTTGGTATGGTTAATTCTGGAATAGAATTAAAAATGCTGGAAAAGATTTGTTTTGCCTCAGTGATATTAGCAGCAGAGTATTTGACTCCTTGGTGCTGGAAAAGCACTGTGTTGGGGTATTTCATTTGGTACTTGATGTGTTTTTGGATCAAGTAAGCACAGAATGGAGAAAGATTTTGCCTTTCCAGTTTAATTTGTAGTATAAGTCCTCTGCGAAGAAGATATTAGATCCGTTCCAGATAATACATTTCTTTCTTTTTGCTGCTGAAAGAATTTTGTTCACGTTTTGAAAATTGAGTAGTATGAAGTAAACTAATCTTGGTCTATTGGAGTACAGAGGGGGTCGGGTGGCTCGATGTGTCCTTTCAGTAACTATTTGACTTGATTCAGAAGTGTTTTCAAGTAAGGTACTGAATATAGCCAAGATTGTATCCAGTAATTTAGATTGCTCCACGATATCTGGAATACCTCTCAGAATAATGTTATTACATCTGGATCTTGCTTCCAGGTCTAAGATTTTTTGTTGCATCTCTTGTATAGACTTGGTGTTTGTGTTTGATTTAGATTCTTTCTGTAGTTCATTAATCTTGGCTTCATTATCAACAATTTTAGCTTCCGTTTTTTCCACTCTGGTAACAATTTGGTTAATTGAGTCACCAAAGGTTTCTAACTGATCAGAGAAATTCTGAATAGCCATCTGCAGTGGTTGTAGGGCTAGATTTAGTTCCTCAAGATTTGTAAATTCCAGTTTATTCTTACTGGGTATTTTGCTAGTTTCCTGTTGTTTTCTGGTTCTAAGTCCCTTTGATGAAGTATCGTTTCCTGGAGATGCAAGTACTGAAAACATGGTTTTACTGGTTTGGGTATCCATATTATCAGAGTCATTAGGCATTTTTGATTTCCCTTTATTGTTTTAGGTATAGTGAAATGAAGACCAGTTTTCTGAAAAGACGTGGCAAAGAGCAGTCAAAGCACATGTAAAGGAATCCTGGCAGGATCCCAGGCAATCTTCCTTTTTTAGCTATCCACTTCTGTTCTTAGATGATTTAGAAGATTGGGTGAATTAAGCCTGATAGTAGATTGATTGTATTTTGATGAAAAAGCAAGCTCTCTGTCAGTAAGAATGGATTTAAATAATGACCTTGATGGAGCTAGGAAGCAGCAGTGTCTATAGGATGGCAGCCATTTTATTTCCTATATTTCTAAAACGGTGGGTGGGGTGCATGCTCATTCTGTGTAACAATACATTTCTGTGACATTGTTTCCTAAAAGTCTTCTTACTCAAACCACTACCAGATATCCTGTAGACTTTAATGTTCAGGAAATCTATTTCAAGCAATGATTTATTCATAGTGAACCTAAGAAAGGCTGTACTGGTATTGACATATAGATAGAAACCATTTAGATATTCACGGGTGCCATCCAATAAGAGAAAGAGATCATCCACAAAACATCTATAAAATAACACCTGTTGCCAAAATGGTGATCTCATCAACATCTCTTCCTCCCCGCGAGCCATAACCAAGCTGGCATAACTGTTGGCAGTAGATGTCCCCATGGCTACTTCATCTTTCTGTATATATATATCTATATATATATATATATATATATATATATATATATATATATGTGTGTGTGTGTGTGTGTGTGTGTATATCTATAAATAAATTAAATATATATATATATATATATATATATATAAGATATATCATGTTCAAACACAAACACATTGTTCTCAAGCACTATTTCCATCAGTAAACAAAGCAGATCAATGAACTTCCATTAGTATCTACTATTCCTGCCTATGCATCTCTTAAGCATGTCCAAACCCTGATCACTAAGTATGACAGTGAACAATGACTTAACATCTAATGTCACTAACCAAAAGTCCTTATCTTAAGTTTTTCTTAGTGACGTAGACTGATACAAATTGATTAAAAACTGTTTAAAATCCATCAACACATACTGATTCTTGTCCAGAACAGGTCTTAAGTTCTTTTCTAAAAAAATGTTTATATATGCAAAGTTTCAAAGCCCCCATGCTGAAGGATAACACTGCAAAATCCTTTACTAATGCATTCTACAGGCAGCTAACAAAAAAGCATGGATCGTGCCATCCAAAGCAAAACCCAAGACTCACTCCTCCAAGAAAAGGAAACCAGTCTGGTGGACTCCTGCCACATATATATATATATATATATATAT